>NC_081344.1:22429253-22443905 GCF_029784015.1 Lycium ferocissimum
ACTTTATTCCGCAAAATATATTTTCATGATTTATTTAAATTGCATCACATAGATATATTGTTTGATGCCCATGTTGACAAGCAAGCCATGAGGTTCGCTCGGACACGTGCGAAGCAAGGCCGAGTGCCGTGTTACGCCCTGTGCCATGGTTCGGGGCGTGACGTGAACTCGAGGGAAAGCTTATGACATGGACAAATGGGACTTTGTTCAGGAAATCCTTATAGGTTATAGGTTCCCTGATAAGAGTTCATCCAACTGATCATGATTTGTGTGACACTACAAGATTTTCTATCAAGGTGAATGGAGAAAGGTGTGGATATTTCGAAGGGAGGAGAGGGTTGAGACAAGGGGACCCAATTTCATCCCTTCTCTTTGTGCTAGTTATGGATTACTTATCTAGGGTTCTGAGGAAGCTGAGTCAACTTCCAGATTTTAGATATCATCCCACGTGTATGGAACAAAAACTTGCTCATCTCACCTTTGTAGATGATCTAATGATTTTCTATAAATGACATGAGAACTCTATTAGGAAGGTGATGGAAGCACTGGATCACTTCTCCAAAATAACTGGCTAGAAGCTAATACTGACAAGTCTATTTGTATGTTGTTGGGGTCACTGATTCAATGAAGCAAAGATTGTTGGAGTTAACTGGTCTCTCTATTGGATCTTTTCCTATGAGATACCTAGGGCTTCCTTTATCTCCAAAAAAAAAATGGAATAAGATGTTGTCACCAGTTGTGCCTAAAGATTACAGAGAAAGTTAGATCCATATCAACTATGTCACACCCTAACAATGGTAGGGCATGACGGGCACCCGACTCTCATCAGAGTCGAGCGAACCCTTAGACATTCGCTCTAGCAAAACCTGTCATTTCAAAAACTTTTAAGAACGTGAAACTTTTCTAAATAGAAATCATTATCTTTATGACGATTATGAAAACTTTCAATCAAATAAGTACTCTAAACCAATTGAAATCATCTAAAATACATACTCTTTTAAAATCCACAAATGACTCAATCGACATCACTTTGTCGACATCTCGACAAATATACTACAGACACTTGTCCCGAAGTCTCTAAGAAGTGAACCGAATATTATGAGTCAAGACGGGGCCCTCGACATACCCATAATTATGCATATCTATACATGACTCAACACGGCTCCGTAATGAGGTGGAACTTGTCAATCCCCGACGTCCAAGCATTCTAGCTATACACTTAACCACGCTAACAATGTCGGGGCCGGGTACGAACTAAAGGTCCCAGTAAAAGGACGCCGCACGGACAATGTCTGCGAGTATGCAAGGTGGTAACAAATCATAATCATAATTTGATTTAGGAGAGAAGAAATCACAATCTAACTCAATACACTGTGACCTTCGCCGGAAGAAACAAAAATGTGTACACGAAGTCTCAAAACAATCTTTAAGTAAATAATGCAATCCAACACACATGCCGCTTCCGACATGTTATGTAATGGTCCTTCGGACACCGCTTCCGGCCTAGTATCACAATAGTCCTTCGGATGGCCGCTTTCGCATAATAATGATGGCCTTTCGGCTGACCTGCCGGCTTAATATCACAATCATGTCAACACAAACTCAATCCACAAGTATCAATTTCAATTCATATCATAAGTCACTAATTAATTCATCACAATCCAATTATTAGCCTTAGTCTTTCATAAGAAGTTATCAAATTTGTATGTCACTAGACTCAGGAGGACATACTTCCAGGTTTGAAGGTAGGATTGTTATGAAATTCTTACTACTTATATTCTACTCAATTTCATCTTATTGCCTTACCCAAATAATAAATGATCATGTCAATACAAAGGGATGATACTATGGAATGTAAACATAAATTGTAAATGAAATGAAATAGTAAAATCTCGCACCCCGTTCGGAGTGGTTTTGAAAATCAAACTTTATGTTTCCTTTAGTATAAAACTCATTTCCTCGAAATCACTAGTAAAACCATATACACAACTCAACTTGGCACCTTATGGGTGTTCCCTTTGGAACAGAATAGGAGTACAATATCAATAAGCCATCACAAGAAACATTTAGACCTTACTCATCTAAGAATGGAATCATATAGAGTATATATAGAATGAATAACGACAAGGATCATGCCAAAATGAAAGAAGGAATAGCCTTAACATACCTTGTCGTTTACGTGATTAGCTTAACTTATGCTTCCAAACACTGGCCAATCTACAATCAAGGTAAAGGAAACCGTAGACAACTTGAAAGAGGTTCATATACTTCTCTAAGCTCGTAATTAACTTCCGTAAATTATAAAGATTTTCCGAAATCTTCGTTTCCTCTAATTCCAATTCAATTTAACAACGCAATCAACAACCAACAACAACAACAACCATCTCATATAAGCCTCATTAAACTCAAAACATCAACTCCCAAAGATATACACCAAAATGACCTCAAAGATACGCTTTGTATACGATATCTACATTCACTTTATTCTCCCAAATTCAAGAACACCAACTTATCAACAACATCAACAACAATATCAAAAATCATTTTATATCAATATCCAACTAATTCTATCCATTTAATCATACCAAAATAGCCCCCAAGTCATTTGATATCCAAAAATTATAACCGAACTTTCAACTTCATTTTCTCTATTCTAACCCGTCAAATCCATCAATGATCATGGTAAGAACATCATTAACATCTTAAACATACCTTATATGAGCAGCCACCACGAAGCCAACATCCCCCAAGTTCAACTTTTAGCTTAAAACGACGGCAACAACTTGTACTACACTTTACTCTTCACGAGCCTCGGAATTCGGGACCTCGAACTTGATCAAAACTTGGTTTCTCTCTCTAAGGGCTCTCTTCCCTCTCTCTAAAATATTCTGGACCTTTTGGTATGAAAAATGAGGCAGATAAGGCTGAAAATTTCCCTTAAATAGCAAGGGTAGTGGGCCTGACCCGACTTGGAATCGGGTTGGGCCGAGCCCACTGCCCAGCTTGACCTTTCTGCCTTAAAACGTTCATAACTTTTTATCCCTATGTCTCATGAAGGCCCACGACATATGGTTGGAAAGCTAATTCAATTATCTACAACTTTCATATTTGGAGGTTTCCCCAATTCCCAAATAATAATGGGGTTATGGCCTCCCGAAGTCAGATTATCCGAAAACGTAACTTAAAAACATCTTTTTGGAGGGCTTACACTTGGATTTGGCTCAAGGGTCCTTCTTGAGTTGTGTTTAACTTCACATATACCATTCATATAACTTTTCATATGTCCTTTATAAAAACCCCATCATGTGGGACCCACCTCAACTTACGATCACGAGAGCTATATATATTTTAACGTATCATTCCAATCATACTGTACGAATTCCAAATATCATACTCATGCTATCCTCATGCTAATACAGTAGAATTTCATCCTTTATACTTGTAATATTTGCTCCTCCTTGAGCTCACATTAAGCCGTCTGCAGCCTTAGTAACGCGAAATTTTCTAGGGTGTAACAAACTGGACATTCGTCTTATGCTAGGAAGTTGCAAGCAATCAACTCCATTTTGTTCTCCTTGCATAACTTTTAAGGTACAGTACTTCATATTGCCCCAGAGTGTTGTGAAGGAAATGGATAGGAGATGTAGAGCTTTCTTATGGGGTAACAATGAGGAGAAGAGGAAACTGACTCTGGTAGCATGGGACAAGGTGTGTAAACCTAAAAGACATAGTTGGTTGAGCATAAACTGTTTTGGTAAGATTTGGAACATAGCAGCTATTGGTAAACTGATTTGGATGTTATGACTAACAAAGAACTATTGTGGATGAAATGGATCCATGGCATATATATGAAAGGGTCTGAGAGTTTTTGGGAGTATGTAGCACCTAATGACTTTAGTTGGTACTGGAAAAGGCTCCACAAGCTCACGCTGGGCATGAGGAGTTGGTACAATGATGATAGGTATGTTCTTACTTCTACTGACAAGTACTCTATCACTAATAGCTACTTAGCCATGGTAGGTGTAGGACCAACTTTGGAAACTAATGCTCTGGTATGGAATAAAGTCTTTCAGCCAAAACACAGACTCATACTGTGGTTGGCAGCTCAAGGGAAGTTACTAACTAGAAGATTGATAAGTATGGGCATAGAGCGTGCAAATTATGATTGTGCTAAGAGCGTGCAAATTATGATTGTGCTATGTGTGATCTGTAATCCCCTGAAGACAACAAGCACTTGTTCTTAGATTGTACCTGGGTTGTGGAACTGTGGCAAGCGGTAAATGATTGTACTCACATCAATTACCCAAGTTGGACATATCTGATACATTGCAGATGATAAAACCGAAGCACTGGACCAGTTTCAAGAAGGAGATAGTTGCAGCTGTGTTGGGAGCATTTATTTACTACATTTGGACAGTGAGGAACAGCAAGATTTTTAGAGGACACACTGTAAATACTGATTTTGTAGTACCATCAACTAAAAACTGTAGTTAGAGAGAGGATATACATGTTTAGAGGATCTAGAAAGGCTAGGAAGTTTGAGTAGTTCATTGAGAGACTTTGTAATTAGTTTTTGAGGCTTGGTAGTTTCAACATCCTTCCTGGAAGGTGGTTGAAACATCAGGTACTCCTTATGTAGTTTTGTTTGGTATGATAATCTTTACAGTTTATTACCAGAAAGAATTCACTAATTCTAAATTCTGAATTTATTACTTGGTTGACACGCCTTCATTGAAAATAAGAAAACGTCACGAAAAGCTCTTCCCAAATGACAATACACATTTAACTCGTTGGAATAGTGTGTAATCTAGTGGTTCAGTCAAACGACATGGCATTAACTGTGCAAATTCAATGTGTTCATTATTCTACCACACAGATCTTGAAAAGTCGCATAGTGTCCAATGTATTATGTATGATGTCCTTAAGATTCGGTTGTTCTAATAGAAGTAACGACAATTCGTTTCTAATGTTTAATTCGATTTTGACTACCAATTTCTTTCATATGCCGTTGACCAACTTGCTTAAATTACTCCCTCCATTCACTTTTATTTGTCCACTATACTAAAAATAAATTTTCACTTTTACTTATCCACTTTAGCATATTAAGGAAAGACAACTTTTTTTTTTCTTATTTTACCTTTAACATTAATTACTCATTTCCAAATCATTCTCCAAGTTCAATGAGACTATACACCAATTAATATGAGTATTATAGTAAAATACATACTTAATTTATTAATTTTTTAGGGGCGTCTTTGATAAAAATGATGTAAGAAAAGTGAACGGAGGGAGTATATTTTGGCGGAGAGAGTTTCTTTTGAATGGATGTTATCTTCTTTTGTAGAGTCCGTTACATTTTGCACCCTTAATGTATGCACCATTTTTTGATTATTTTTTATAATTTACCCGTTAACCTATTCACTTTTTTTGCAGAATTATGTTAAGCTTTATTTTGTGAGGGGTAAAATAGGAAATACAGTATATAATATCTTCGATGTTAATATTCCAGTTGCAGATGAAACCCCAGTTGGCTATTTCAAATTAATATCTTCTAATGGTTGTCGTGATTGAATTTTGTGAGTGCCATTGTGATCTGCCATGTTAATTAGACTTGTATGCTCTTCAGTGATCCAATTCAAATACATGACCTAACTAAATACCTTAAACCTATAGCAAATCCAATGTACCATCGTATGCTCAACATTTTCAGATGCAACAGTTTTATTGTAAGTTCAAATGTTGAGTAGTTTCCCTGAATACCTTTTTCATCCTATATTTGAATATACCTTGTTATCTCACTGTCTATGTTAGTTTCTGTTTTCTGTTTCGTGTCAAATGATGTACTTGGGATGCATTTGTTGGTAGATAAATGTATACCTTATTCTTAATTTAATGCATTTGTGATCTCTCCAAAAAACTAAGCCTCAACACTACCTGTTCCCTTCCCCTGTCTTCTCCTCCACCAATTCCAGTTCTTTTTCTTAATTATATACTGTATTCCACATTTTACCCCTCATAAAATAAAGCTAACATAATTCTGCAAAAAAGTGAATAGGGTAAGGGGTAAATTATAAAAAATAATCAAAAAATAGTGCATACATTAAGGGTGCAAAATGCAACGGGCTCTCTTTTTTAATTTATTCTTAAGGATTATTAATTAGTTCCTTGTTTTAATGGGCTTGGATGGGTTCCTTGATGAACGCCGTCACTGACTGATATTTTTGGAAAATTTCTAAAATTTTGTAAATTATATTTTAAATTTGCATAATTATGAAAATTACCCCATATTTTAAGTGTCCAACTTATATACATAATGAATACTTAGAACACGCGTGGAAGATCTTCTAAAATTTGAATAAAAATTGTCTAAACTTCAGTGTTTTAAGAGGCGGGGGCACGAGGCGAGGCGTTTTACGCAGCACGGGGCAAGACTAAGCCTCGAGACACAGGGCTTAAGTCTCATGGATCTACGGGCGTATGTCTCAAGTATCTTCAATTCTCTAATTTAATCGCTTAAAAATAAACAAAAGTAAAATTTTCATTAAAATTCTGCAAATAAATCACCAATAGTATAAAAAAATTATTATAAATATTATTTGAAAAAGGTAACAACACAAAAAATGATAATAGCCTAGATAATATTTAAAATGAAATATTCATTCACTTCATCAATCATCTCCAGATCTATTAATCCTTCCTGACCTCAACTAATATTTGCATTGACTTTTATTTGTATATCCTAAGAAGGAGAAGGGCAAAAAGTGTAAGAGCAATGACAACAAATGGATAAAGTTGCTTCAGGAACATAGTCTTTATGAAATCTCTATCATATCAATTTCAGGCATATTCCTCTAAAAAAAAGTATTTATGGTAGTGTTATTTTCTATGCGAGTTGCTTTTTTTATTTATATATTTTAGGAAAAATCAGTATAACATGAAAACATGATAACATAAAGTATAAATATCATTATACCAATAATAAGAATCATAATTTATAGCAAAAGTACATTTTAAACAATAAGAAATCAAATTTAACACGTGGAGCGTACGCCTTTACGCCCGGGGCTAGGGGTGTTCATGGTTCGGTTTGGGTCGGTTATTGGTTAAAACCATAACCAAACCAATTTAGTCGGTTTTTAAATGTCTAAAATCATAACCAAACCAAGTAAAATAATAACCACCGGTTTGGTTATTGTCGGTTTGGTTCGGTTTGGATTCGGTTTTTCAATTTATGACTAGCCGTGACAATTCAAATATTCTCTCTACGTTCTTCAAATTTCTTATGAAGCTCTTTTTTCCTCTCGGCACAAGGGCGAACTCCCTTTGCCGCATATCGAGGGAAAGACATCTTGATGGCAATGTAAAATGAAAAGAGATAGTAGGATTTTTACTTTTTACCCATATGCTTTAATTTATTAGAGTTGAGTATTGGATTGTTGGACTTGGACATATTTTTTTAAGACATGGGCCTTAAAAATAAGTAGACAAAAATTAAATTAATAATTAAAAGGTATAAAATATCTTTAATTATTTATGAAAAGTTAATATTATACATATAAATAATTATAAATTTTATGTATATAATTATCGGTTTGGTTCGGTTATTTATTCGGTTATTTTTTACTATAACCATAACCAAATCAAATATTTTCGGTTTTTCAAAATTAAAACCAAACCAAACCAAATGTCGGTTTTTTTATTCGGTTTGATTAAATTTTCGGTTTGGTTTTGGTTTTAACCAAAACTGTGAACAGCCCTACCCGGGGCTACGCTTTTGCGCCCGGAACTTACGCCCCAAATTCTAAGGCATACGCCCTATGGATCTACGCCTTTCATTTATGCCCCGAGGTGTTTGTGGTACACCTCGCCCAGGGGCTCGCCCCAAAAACGCCTCTGAACGCTGATAAACTTATCATGTGTTCAAGTATCCATTGAAACAAGCCATATTTTGAGTGTATAAATGAAATTTACATTTAAGCAGTTGTTAATGTTTTCCTTTCTTTTTATTTTTTAGGTCTCAAGATGTCATATTAGGTGGAACAACACCAATAAAACTAACACTTTCAAATGATATATATGTATTTCGTAATGACATACTCCCTCCGTCCCACATCACTTGTTTACTTTTTATTTCACACGCCCTTTAAGAACTTATAAATAAAAGTATTTTTTTACTAAATTACCCTTGCATATGTCTAATTAATTGCACTCTAATCAATATTGGTACCTTAAAAAACAGTTAATGTTAACGGCAAAGTAGGAAACTTAACTAATTCTATCTTGGTTTTGTAAATAGACAAATATTTTGAGACGGACATTAATAGCAATGTGGACAAATAATATGGGACGGCGGAAGGATAAATCTATCAACATAAACTGAATAACTTTGAGAAAAGGTTGTAATGCGGTTTTTATCAAATATTAATCACTTAACATTATGTTGATTTTATAGATGGATTTATACAAAGTTGTCTACGCTTTTCTTTTTCTTTCTTAAAGTACTGAAAACTAACGAATTAGATATATAAAAAGTTGAGATATTTAGAAAATTCAAAAAAGTCCAACTGTGATTACACGTAATTAAGGTGTTATTTACGCAGCGCGAACTTGAATTTATCCGAGCTCTAAAACGGGTATTAGGGACTGGGTATAAAAAAAGGGGGATAATAGTCAAAATACCCCCCAACGTTTGACCAAAATCCCAACTACACACCTAACCTTTGCGGGGGTCTATTACCCCCCGAACAAATTTTTTCGCATCAAAATGACCCTTTTTGCCGATGTGGCAATCCAATATGACAACTCCCAATTGTTATTGTGCGCTTGTATACACGCACCGGCCCACGTGCCACGTCATCATCGTCTTCATTAGGAGTTGGAAAAAAAATCACACCAAATCAACTCAAAAAAAAAATCTCTCAATTTTCCATACTCTATTTTTAGTAAGGATCCAAAAACCCATAACCAATTCTCCTTCATCTTCATCAACATTATCATCATCATCTTCATTAGAAGTTGAAAAAAAAAAAATCACACCAACTTCCTCAAATCTAATCCAAACAAATCCAAATATGAAAGGAAGCTTCCTAACACCTAATAGAACAAAGTTCATCCATTAATTTGATCAAACAATGAAGAATTTAAATAAACCCATTTGGTGTTCTTCATAGCTTTCTCCAAATTCCTAGCAATGGAGTTTAATTTTCTCCCAATATCAACTCAAAGAATTAGTGCTTAAACAACTCCAACCAAGCAACAAGTAGCAACTCCAAACAAGCAACTTCCAATCAGTATTTTCTTTAACAACATTAGATTTTTCAACTTTTTTTTTTTTCGCATTTTTCCTTTTTTTTTTTCTTGTATTTTTCGTTTTTTTTCCTTCGCATTTTCGTTTATGGTGGAAAGTTGTTCTTTAACAAGTTGTTGGGAATCATATGTGGATTTTCTTCGGTCAGATTTTTGTTTATAATGGATATTATTTTGACAAAAAAATGGAGATGGATACCAAAACATCCAAATCTTCACTTGGCAACTTACACTTCAAACTCATAGACGATCTTTAATTTCCTATGCAATCAAAAGAAGAAACCACGGATTATTGTGGTAATCGTTCCGGGTGGTGGTATGAAAGGAAAATGGGTTTTGTGTTTAGGGCTTGTTTACCGTGATTGAGAAAAATGAGAAGTTGGGCTAAAAAATGAGAAGTTGGGTGTAAAAATGGAGGAATTTAAATATATCTATGTGGCATCATATGACATGCTCAGTCGAGTCCAAAACACGTCGATGCATTTTTGAAGGCCATCATGCGCCACATGGGCGGTGTATTCACGTTCTCTCCCACTTCACGAAAAAGCGCATTTTAATACGAAAAATTTGTCCAGGGGGTAATAGGACCAACAAAAAGGTTAGGTGTGTAGTTGGCATTTTGGTCAAACATTGGGGGGTATTTTGACTATTATCCCAAAAAAAGGTAATGTATCTTCCGATGGAAATATGTTGCACATGATCGATTACCTTTCTTTCTGACTTTTCCAATGAGTATTTGTGGATATAAGTTAAGTACACGTGATGATTCTACCAAATGCAAATCATGAAGTACATTATGAAAATCAGATATAACAATAGGTGTAGTAAATCTTGAAATAAACTACTATCTCTCCCAATTTATGTGTCACTTATCACTTCTAAAGAGTTAATTTTACTAATTTTTGAAGCTAAATTGGATTAAATCAATTCCATATTCTAAAATTAAAATTTAGATTTTTAAAAACTATATGAAAAGTAGTAGTAGTATAAGTTGTAATTTTTCTTACGTCAATAAGATGAAATAATATATTTTAAAATAAGGCAAAGGTGCAAATATACCCCTCAACTTTGAGATTTAGAATAGATATACCTCTCGTTAAAAAGTGGTGCATATATACCCCTGCCGTTACACAAGTGCAAATATACCCTTTTCGCTTATGATTTTTTTTAAAAAATATTTATCTTATTTTTAATTAAAAAAAATGCATGTGGCTTAAAAAAATGCATGTGGCTTTAAACAAATGAGTCTACCCATTTTTTTTTGATAGACTTGTTATTTTAAAGCCACGTGGTAATTTTTTTTCCGGTGGGTCGGTTCTGATTCGTTTATGAAATATTCCTATGGCTTTAAAAAAAATAAGTCTACTCATTTTTTTAAATGAGCTAGAGTCGACCGCTCAGAAAACAAAATTACCATGTGGCTTTAGAGAAATAAGTTTACTAAAGAAAATGATAGTCTTATTTTCGTTTATGAAATATTCCTATGGCTTTAAAAAAAATAAGTCTACTCATTTTTTTAAATGAGCTAGAGTCGACCGCTCAGAAAACAAAATTACCATGTGGCTTTAGAGAAATAAGTTTACTAAAGAAAATGATAGTCTTATTTTTTCAAAGCCACGTGACATTTTTTTAATTAAAAAATAAGCTAAAGAATCTTTTTTTTTTTTTTTAACATTGTTAGAAAAATGGGTATATCTGCACCATTTATGTAACGGCAACGGTAAATTTGCACCATTTGTGTAACAGCAAGGATATTTATGAATCACTTTTTTAACAAGGGGTATATATACTCTAAATCGCAAAGTCGAGGGGTATATTTGCACCTTTTCCTTTTAAAATATTAGTCAATGTTTACATAAGTCCGAATCTTGAAAAGGAAAAAGCGCCACATAAATTGGGAAACACGGAGTAAGTTTAAACTCCCTTCGTAAAAAAAATTGTCTTTTATTTGTTTGTCCTAAAAAGTTGACATATTTATATATTTAGAAACAATTTAACTTTATGAGATAATTTACAACCACACAAATATCTAAGGTTTGTTTTGGGACCACATATTTCAAAAGTGTTCCTTTATTTCTTAAACTAAATGTTAAGTCAAACTAAGACAATTTTTTGAGACAAAGGAAGTAACTTATTTGCCTATGCATATCAATGAAGATGGTCACAAATGGACCCCAAATTAGTTCTTCAAGTGCAACTCATGTCATGTTCACGAGTCTTTTTCTTAAAGCAAGTGAAAAGCATCAATGATCAAGAAACCAAAAGCACAAAAGCAATTAGTTCTAAATCACAATCACATAATCAAATTTGTATTCAAGAATCATAAGCTGATCCAACTAGTAGTAACTGATGAATGGTAACATAAGCTGGAGCATATTAAACAATTTTGCCTTGAGAAAACATCTCAACTAGGGAATACCAAGTACCAGAAACCCCAAAAAACACCCCTAAGGCTATTAATCCCAAATCGAAAAATGCGCCTTTTCGATCCATATCTCCTTTGAATACCTGATAATGAAATAATGCTGGTAAAACGAACCCTAGAACACAACAAGTACTGCTACCAACCAATGACATGAAATCCGCGAAATTTGGAACCAACAAAGCCACCATTGTCACTCCCAAAACAAGTATCCATCTCATCCACACACTGTAATTTCCATCCGAAAATCTCCTTTCAAATACCTCAAATGCTGGATTCAACATCAAGGGAAATGTAAAGAACAAATTAATGCAAAGCCCCAATTTTACAATTGTGCTTAATAGTCCTTTCCCATATTGATGTGACTATATCCTTTGTCCTTGAACCAAATGCAAAATACCCCATGACACCAAATGTTCCATACATCAAAGCAATCCAGAACATTGACAAGGCCAATATTTTCCCATACTTTGACTTGTCTTTCATTTCTGACTCTAAAGGTATAGCCATTCCAACCCCTTCAAATGAATAAAGAGCCACACCCAAACCATAAAAGAATGTTGATAGTGTCCCGAATGCCTCTATATCCGATGGCCATTGGTTCGTAAAAGTCTGCACATCCTCAACCATAACGACACCCATTGCACCGATCTGTGCAACGTCAGCGAATATACTCAATGGGGCTAAAAGTGTCAATGAGGGAATAGCAGTCAATCCCAATTGAAAAGGCAAACAACCCCATATGTACAAACTCTTGGCAGAGGAAAAAAGAGGAATATCAAAACTTTTTGACAAACTAATAAGATGAGATAAAGTATTGCCAATGAAAATGAGATATCCAATGCAGAATCCAGATTGAGATAGAACAATCATAACATCAACAGCAAATCTACCTATCGGACCACAAACAACGAAACCAAGATCACCAAACGACGAAATCTTGGAATCACCAATTAGAGAAAGATCAAGTCTTTTTCTTGTATCAATGAGAAGCATCATGCCATGGTACGTTAAAGCTGCAACAGAGAAAAGCGTGACAACGCCAGTGATCCAACCAGTTCTCATAAATGTATAAGGGAGACCAAGAACGCCGGCACCAACAATAGCAATGAAGAAGTTGGCAAATGTCTTTGGAAGACAAGATTTTGATGAGTTTTCAAGAAGAGGGGTTTCTTCTTTAGGCAAAAGAGGTCTTGTTGATGATTCGCCAATGGAAACTTCCCCATTGGCCATAATGGCAGAGATGGAATGACGGTTGCGACCAGACCAGAGAGTGTCTAAGGGAAGAGAAGGGGATGTAAATATTATGATCAAAGGGATGAATTCTAATGGATGTAGGAAACCATTTTATTTTTGTTTTGTTTGATTCTTTTACCTATCAAATGAGATCTACTCTATTATGACACCTGTAGTAATCAAAATCTTGAAACACCCTTGCGTTTAAGGTAAGTTCAGAGGCGGTTATGAAGCAATGTGTCCAGTTGTTTATTGGATATATAACTTCTCCTACTTCTAAGGAGAATTCTGTGGCAAAGATGCATTTTGTTAACTAATTCTATTTATTATGTATTATGGATGTATTTGTTATGTTTAGAAAGATATTTATCATATTGGAGTACTAATTATTGATATTCCATTTATTAGTGGATAGATATGGTTAGAAAGATGTTTATGCCTATTCATTGTGAATGTGAATGCATATTACAGTTCATGAAATTAATTCAGACCCCCAATTTGCTTTAGAAATCAAACTTCAAATTATAAATTGAATATTTGTTTATAAATTTTGTTACAAAAATCTACCGTTATTTTTTTATGATTTTATTTTAATATAACGCGCATTAACTATGTATTTAAGTTACACCTTTTCGGTAAAAATTCACAGAAGAGGATTAGAAAGAGAAATTAAAGCGTCACACCTAGGATTTGGACTTGTACCCTAGAATGATTTTTAGCCCCTTTTACCACTATACAACAATTTCTCTTACCAATAAGGGTTGTTGTGGGATGGATATGATCCCTCCATGCTTAATTAGAAGTCTCGTGTTTGAGCCCTTGACATGGAAAAAATTCAGAGAAATTTTCCTCCTTAAACGCGGCCTTACGCGGATCCTGATTAGTCGGGGCCCTATATGAGTACCGGACATCGGGTGGGTAAACTTAAAAAAAAAAAAAAAAAAAACACATTTTCCCTTAGGTCAAGGTGGAATCAACAATTTATATATAACTAAAAATTCATTTTTCCACTAGTTGTACAATCCAATCTTTGAGCAAGGCGATTCAATTGAACCTTCTTGCCTCCATCTCTGCCTTGCACGTTACTCTTACACTCTATTGTGCATATAAGGACTTTTAAATTTTGATTGTCGCTGCTGAAATATTTTTAAAAGCTATAACTTAAAATCCATTTTGTCATGCTGTAAAATTGGTGAGACGGACTGGCACCCCGATACCTTAACTTTGATTGAGCGAACTATCACTATACAGTGTACCCATCAACAGTACTACCCATATATGCATATGAATTAAGAGCTTTAAAACATATGAAAGATGTAACATTCACATCATCCTAGATATAACAAAATATACAAATGAAAGAGTCATTTATTTAGCCATATAAGTCCCCTTACAAAAGTACATAAACCGACCCACTACGTTTATGAGCCTCTATAACTTAATGTTTCTTCTCTTTCATTCGTTTTATTAAAACTTCAATGTTTGTAACTGTCCATCAATTTCCTTCATGACATTTTTTGCACTTTCCTAACAACCTTATCTCTATCTTATGTAACTTCTGTGATTTATAATCCTTCAGAAGATGTACAATTATGGTCACCTAATAACTCAGGTTGGGACATCATAATTAGTATCTATCCAACTAAGAGAATTGACAAGCTTGCCTTAATTAGGTTACAACTAATATG
>NC_081344.1:22444005-22476288 GCF_029784015.1 Lycium ferocissimum
TCTGCGTGTATAATTGGTTCAATGCTGGGAACAGTTTTTGGTCTTTTTGTTCGATTAAGGTGATTGGGAAAAGGAACAAAATCTGGGCAATCTTCTTTAGTGAATTTGTAACTGTAGTCTTAGAAATTAGAGCCTATTTATTTTATGTACAATAAAATGACAAGTATCTTGATTTGTTTTTACATGAAATCTGGCTTGTCGCGTGCTTTTGAGGACTATTATAAGATGCTAATGCCAACTGAATCATAATGTGAGAGTTGCTAATGTACTCCTTTCGTTCCGAATTAGTTGTCATGTTTCGTTTTTCGAGAGTTAATTTGACTAATCTTCTAAGCTAATTGGATTGGATCAACTCAATAGATTACAATTAAAATTTAGATACTAAAAAGCTATACGAAAAGTACAAGAAGTTGTAATTGTTCTCAAATCAATTTGTTGAAAAGCATATTTTAAAATGACGGTCAAAATTCACATAGTTTGACTATCGAAAGGTGAAACATAATGGGACAAAGGAAGTATTACTGGTCACATTAAATGTTAATTACTGCTGCAGCTGCTACTAGTGCATCTCTTTGAAATTTTTATATGATTGGAGTAGGTTTTAACGTTCCCTTTAGCAAATAACATAATATGGGAAAAGGAAAAGTTGAAAGATTAAAAGTTGCATGTTCGAGTAGGCATGTAGAGCCATACTTAGCAGAATGGGAAGAACAGAGAGGGAAAGATGGGCACGAGAATGCAATACCATTTCTAGTAGAAATCTAACTTTATTGTTACTTTGTTAGTGTGAGGCAAAAAGATGGAACAAAAACCGACCAAAAATACACTAAAATATCTTGTTCGTTTTGTCAAAAATAGTTCATATTGTTAAGTTATTCTCTTTCTAGTTGTTTTAGACTTTTAAGCGTTGCTCCATCTCAGAACTGAATTACTTTGAAATTGTGGTATATTGATTGATATATAGTTGTCTAAAAAGGGGTTTGGCTTACGTCTCGTGTATTCTGTTTCAGTAACGGCTACGTACATCGCATCACAAGATGTGATCTACTGTGTAGAAATTGCTTTTGCACTTCATATTTAAGTGAAAAATAATTTAATCGGCTCGGTATTTGAAAGTTTAATTTACAATAGAAGTTAATACTACATAATTTGTTGTAATGAATTGACAAATTTTCCATAACAAAATTGCAAATTTTCTTTTTAAGCATAATCCAGAAAAAAAGTGTTGAATAATTGCAATTAGAATTTGGGGACCAGTTTCAAGATTTTACTAGAATTAGGATCACTTTATCCACTTAAGATTAAAATTAGTATTAAAAATTGGAGCTGCTAGGATGACAAGCTTTGAGCTCTCACAGAGCACGTTAGCATATCGTGCGCCTCACCATGGGTAGGAGGCCAAACCTTCGACACTGGAAATTGCACCACTAGAACAACGAAGACGTAATACTAGCAAGAGGAATTTGATTTAGGGTACAGTTATGGCCCAGAAGAAGGGAACGAAGCGAAATAATTACATTGCTGTGATGGGGAAACAAGTTGCTCTTGCTGCTTAGTTACCGGTGGCCTGTACTACTGTAGTAGCTGCAACGAAGGGGAATGAGTCTAGTACAACTGGTGTGACATTGAGCCCAACTCGAATTCAGACTGGTGGATCTGGTAATGTGCTCGTAACAACTGCTGTTGCTACTGTGGTGAGCCCAATTCGACTTAAGAGTACTCCGACTAAGGAGACATTAGTGGAATGGAACCAAATCATTCATCGTTCCGTTGATGAATGTAGTCATTATGGGCAGATGAGGAAGAGCACTTGGAGTCAACAACTGATAATATTCTGGAACCCGATTCTATAACTCGCAGTGCATCCAAAGCATCTGTTTGGGACAAATTTGATATATCAAAAATCCGTAATGTTAGTTTTAATTTAATCTAGAATATGTGTCATCGGCTAATAAAGGGGATCAACTAATAGTAGAACCTGAAGATGAGGATACCAAGAGGTAGAATACTGGAAGAATTTCATTGTTTGTTATGTGTTGAGAGCTCATCCTCCATTTTCTGTATTAAATGGCTTTATACACAGAATGTGGGGAAAACTAGGTATCAACAAAATAGTAATAATGAAGAATGACATACTTTTGGTGAGATTTGATTCTGGAGAAGGGAAGGATGAGGTGTTAAAAGGTGGGATCTATCAGTTTGCTAACAACCCACTTATTATGAAGGCATGGGATCCATATATGGAGTTTTCAAGGGGGAACTATTTTCTATCCCTATTGGGATAAAACTACCAGGTTTAGATTTTAAATACTGGAGTGCCAAGGGTCTAAGCAAAATAGGAAGTCTCATGGGAAAGACTCTAATAGTTGATAGATGTACTGAAAAGAAGATTGGGCTAAACTAGACTATTAGTAGAGGTGAGAATTGGTGCAATATTACTTGATACTGTTTATTTCCTGAATGAAAGGGGGAATCTAATAAAACAAAAGGTAACTTATGACTGAAGCCATCCATATACAAGCTCTGTCAGAAATATGGTCATACTAAGAAAATATGTAGGAAGAATAAAGCAAACAAGCAAGAAGAAATACAACAAGAACATGTGAAAACTAGAGGAAAGGATAAAAATACTGAAAATGCACAAGTGCCCACTGAGGGAAGGGTTGAGGATGCCATAACAATTGCACCAGTTGCCACTAGAGTCTAGACTCAAATGGCAAATCAGATGTGGCAGGGTAATGGAGGATGGAAGAAGCATACACATGGCACTACTTGGACTTAACTGCAGCGACCAGTAATGATCTATAAGCCAAGTGCAAGTACAACAGTTATACAAACCACAAATGTGTTACAATCACTTTACAAGGAGAAGAATTATGCTAGCAATCAAAATGTTGCAAGTCCTGGAAAAGGGAATGGTGGTCATAACCCCCCCTCCTCCCCCTTAGGGAATGGTTAAAATACTAAGTTGGAATGTGAGAGGCCTAAATGGACTTAATAAGCAGAAGGAAGTGAAACTCCTATGCAAAGAGTTAGATATAGGGTTGATAGGGTTCCTGGAAATAAAGTTGAAGGTGAATAAAATTAAGGCAATTGCAAACAATTTGTTTGGTGATTGAGAGTCAAGAACTAACCATGCTTCCTACTACAATGGAAGGATATGGATAGTTGGAAAGCTAGCTGGTATGATGTAGATATTAAGAGTGAATGTGCACAGAAATCACTTGTTATGTCAGGTTCATACCCTTGCAAATTCAGTTCTATGTCATATTTGTATATGCTTTCAACTTAAAGGAGGAGAGAAATGAGTTCCGGAATTATTTGAATCAAGTCAACTTGGGGTGTAATGACCCTTGGATTGTTCTGGATGACTTCAATTCTATTCTTCACCCTAAAAATAGAATTCAAGAGAGTGCGATAACTCTTGCTAAAGTAACTGATTTTCTAAAGTGTGTGGATGATTGTGAGTTAAAAGAGCTCCCAAACACAGGGTGTCAGTTTACCTAGAGTGACAAACATGGTACTGACAGGATATTTTGAAAAATAGATTGGGTTTTGGCAAATGGGGTATGGTTTGATAACATGCCTCAATGTATGGTTAATGTTCTCCCTAAAGGGGTGAGTGATCATTTTCCACTTTGGTCAAAATGGTAGAGGATAGAACTAGGAGGAAAAGAGCTTTCAAGCATTATAATATCAGGAGCACTCATCCTGACTTCCTGAGAATTGTAGCAAATAAATGGGCAAATGAGGTGTCTGGATGTAAAATGTACCAGATAGTAAGGAAATTAAAGCAACTGAAAAGCGGTTTGAAAAAGTTACAGAAATAGGAGTTTAAAAATGCCCTAACTCAAGCAAATTTTGATAGAGCTGAACTTCATAGAATCTAGTGTTTATTGCAACAAACTCCAACAAATGCAACTTTACAATAAGAGGAGTGATGAATGCAAGATTCAAGGAATCATCATATATACTTAGCTGAATCTTTGTTGATGCAGTAGAGTAAAGCTACTTTGATAAAGCTGGGTGGTGATAAAACAAAATATTTCTTTTCAGTACTAAAGTAGAAGAAACTAATGCAGTCTATTACTCAAATAAAAGATGAACAAAATCAGTGCATGGCAACATGACCCTGATCAGATAGCTGGTATGTTTGTTGGTTATTATCAGAAGCTGCTTAGTGAGGATGGGGCACTAGAAAGAAGGCATATGCTGGCATGTTCTCTCAGGAGGCACAATTGACAATAAAACAGAAATATAACCTGGTGGAACCTTTCACTGCAAAGGAAGTTAAACAGGCAATGTTTAGTATAAATGAGAATGAAATCCCAAGCCCTGATGGTTATGGGAGTGATTTTTTCAAAGCTGCTTGGAGTGTGATTGGGAATGATATATGTGATGCAGTATTAGAGTTCATGCAAAAATAGGCAGATGCTGAAGCAGCTCAATGCTACTATGATTTCTCTTATTCCAAAGGTAACCAGACTTGAACATTCCAGCTAGTTTAGGCCCATTTCTTGCTGTAATGTGCTGTTTAAATACATATCTAAGATGCTTTGTGTGAGGCTAATTGTTATACCACCTAAAATTGTCAATGATACGCAAGCTGTATTTGTACAAGGCATGTCGATAGTGCACAATGTACTCATGTGTCATGACATTATTAGACATTACACTAGGAAGAACACTTCTCCCAGATGCCTAACAATGATTGACCTGGGGAAAGCTTATGCATGGACAAATGGGACTTTGTTCAAGAAATGCTTATAGGTTATAGGTTCCCTGGTAAGAGTTCATCTAACTGATCATGATTTGTGTGATACTACAAGATTTTCTATCCAGGTGAATGGGAAAGGTGTGGATATTTCGAAGGGAGGAGAGGGTTGAGATAAGGGGACCCAATTTCACCCCTCTCTTTGTGCTAGTTATGGATTACTTATCTAGGGTTCTGAGGAAGATGAGTCTACTTCCAGATTTTAGGTACCATCCCACGTGTATGGAACAAAAACTTACTCATCTCACCTTTGCATATGATCTAATGATTTTCTGTAAAGGACATGAGAACTCTATTAGGAAGGTGATGGAAGCACTGGATCACTTCTCCAAAATAACTAGGCTAGAAGTTAATACTCAAGTCTATCTGTATGTTGTTGGGGTCACTGATTCAATGAAGCAAAAATATTGGAGTTAACTGGTCTCTCTATTGGATCTTTTCCCATGAGATACCTAGGGATTCCTTTATCTCCAAAGAAATGGAATAAGATGTTGTCAACAGTTGTGCCTGAAGATTATAGAGAAAATTAGATCCATATCAACTAGACATTTGTCTTATGCTAGGAAGTTGCAAGCGATCAACTCCATTTTGTTCTCTTGCATAACTTTTGAGGTGCAATGTTCATAGTGCCCCAGAGTGTTGTGAAGGAAATGGATAGGAGATGTAGAGCTTTCTTATGGGATAACAATGAGAAGAAGAGGAAACTGGCTCTGGTAGCATGGGACAAGGTGTGTAAACCTAAAAGACATAGTTGGTTGAGCATAAAATGCTATAAGATTTGGAACATGGCAGCTATTGGTAAACTGATTTGAATATTATGACTAACAAAAAACTATTGTGGATGAAATGGATCCATGGCATATATATGAAAGGGTCTGAGAGTTTTTGGGAGTATGTAGCACCTAATGACTTTAGTTGGCACTAGAAAAGGCTCCACAAGCTCACGCTGGGCATGAGGAGTTGGTACAATGATGATAGGTATGTCCTTACTTCTACTGGCAAGTACTCTAGCACTAATTGCTACTTAGCCACTGTAGGAGTAGGACCAACTTTGGAAACTAACGCTCTGGTATGGAATAAAGTCTTTCAGCCAAAACACAAACTCATACTGTGGTTGACAGCTCAAGGGAAGTTACTAACCATAAGATTGATAAGTATGGGCATAGAGCGTGCAAATTATGATTGTGCTATGTGTGATCTGTAAGCTCCTAAAGACAACAAGCAGTTGTTCTTAGATTGAACCTGGGTTGTGGAACTGTGGCAAGCGGTAAATGATTGTACTCACATCAGTTACCCAAGTTGGACATATCTGATACATTGCAGATGATAAAACCGAAGCATTAGACCAGTTTCAAGAAGGAGATAGTTGCAGCTGTGTTGGGAGCATTTGTTTACTACATTTGGACAGTGAGGAACTGGAAGATTTTTAGAGGGCACACTGTAAATACTGATTTTGTAGTACATCAACTAAAAACTGTAATTAGAGAAAGAATACACATATTTGGAGGATCCAGAAAGGCTAGGAAGTGTGAGTAGTTCATTGAGAGACTTTGTAATTAGTTTTTGAGGCTTGGTAGTTTCAACATCCTTCCTGGATGGTTGTTGAAACATCATGTGCTCCTTATTTGGTTTTGTTTGGTATGATAATCTTTACAGTTTATTACCAAAAAGAATTCGCTAATTCTAAATTCTGAATTTATCACTTGGTTGACACGCCTTCATTGAAAATAAGAAAACGTCACAAAAAGCTCTTCCCAAATGACAATACCCATTTAACCCGCCCGTTGGAATAGTGTGTAATCTAGTGGTTCAGTCCAACGACATGGCATTAACTGTGCAAATTCAATGTGTTCATTATTCTACCACACAGATCTTGAAAAGTCGCATAGGGTCCAATGTATTATTTATGATGTCCTTAAGATTGGGTTGTTCTAGCAGAAGTAACGACAATTCGTTTCTAATGTTTAATTCGATTTTGACTACCAATTTCTTTCATATGCCGTTGACCAACTTGTTTGAATTCTCCTCCATTCGCTTTATTTATGTCTTATTATCTAAAAATAAGTTTTCATTTCTTTAAACTGCGTAATGAAGGAAAGACAACTTTTTTTTTTTTTTTCCCTTGTTTTCACCTTTAACATTAATTACTCATTTTCAAATATTACCAAGTTCAATGAGACTATACACCAATTAATATGGGTATTATAGTAAAATATCTTTCATTTATTAATTTTTAAGGGCGTCTTTGGTCAAAATTAGACAGTAAAAATGAGCCGGAGGAGTATATTTTGGCGAGAGAGTTTCTTTTGAATGGATGTTATCTTCTTTTTTAGAGTCCATTGCATTTTGCACCCTTAATGTATGCACCATTTTTTGATTATTTTTTATAATTTACACCTTAACCTATTCACTTTTTTGCAGAATTATGTTAAGCTTTATTTTATAAGGGGTAAAATAGGAAATACAGTATATAATTAATATCTTCCATGTTAATATCTCAGTTGCAGATGAAACCCCAGTTAGCAATTTCGAATTAATATCTTCTAATGGTTGTCGTGATTGAATTGTTGTGAGTGACGTTGTGATCTGCCATGTTAATTAGACTAGTATGGTCTTCAGTGATCCAATTCAGACACAAGACCTAACTAAATACCTTAAACCTATAGCAAATCCAATGTAACATCGTATGCTCAACATTTTCAGATGCAACAGTTTTATTGTAAGTTCAAATGTTGAGTAGTTTCCCTGAATACCTTTTTCTTCCTATATTTGAATATACCTTGTTATCTCACTGCTTATGTTAGTTTCTGTTTTCTATTTCGTTTCAAATGATGTACTCGGGATGCATTTTGGTACATAAATGTATACCTTATTCTTAAGTTAATGCATTTATGATCTCTCCAAAAAACTAAGCCTCAACACTGCCCATTCCCTTCCCCTCTCTTCTCCTCCACCAATTCCAGTTCTTTTTCTTAATTATATACTGTATTCCTCATTTTACCCCTCATAAAATAAAGCTTAACATAATTCTGCAAAAAAAGTGAATAGGTTAAGGGGTAAATTATAAAAAATAATAAAAAAAATAGTGCATACATTAAGGGTGCAAAATGCAACGGACTGTCCTTTTTTTTTCTTTTTTTTTTTTAATTCTTAAGGATTATAATTAGTTCCTTGTTTTAATGGGGTTGGATCGGTTCCCTGATGAACGCCGTCACTGACTGATATTTTTGAAAAATTACTAAAATTTTGTAAATTATATTTTAAATTTGCATAATTATGAAAATTACCTCGTATTTGAAGTGTCCAACTTATCTACATAATGAGTACTTAGAACACGCATGGAAGATCTGCTAAAGTTTGAATAAAAAAGTCTAAACTTCATTGTTTTAAGAGGAGGGGGCGCGAGGTGAGGCGTTTTACGCAGCACGGGGTGAGGCTAAGCCCCGAGACACAGGGCGTAAGTCTCATGGATCTACGGGCGTATGTCTCAAGTATCTTCAATTTTCTAATTTAATCGCTAAAAAATAAGCAAAAGTAAGGTTTTCATTAAAATTCTGCAAATAAATTCAAATAAATCACCAATAATATAAAAAAATAAATTATTATAAATATTATTTGAGAAAGGTAACAACACAAAAAATGATAATAGCCTAAATAATCTTTAAAATGAAATCTTCATTCACTTCATCAATCATCTCCAGATCTATTAGTCCTTTCCGACCTCAACTAATATTTGGATATCCTAAAAAGGAGAAGGGCAAAAAGTGTAAGAACAATGACAACAAATGGATGAAGTTGCTTCAGGAACATAGTCTTTATGAAATCTCTATCATATCAATTTTAGGCATACTCATCTAAAAAAGTATTTATGGCAGTGTTATTTTCTATGCGAGTTGCTTTTTTTATTTACATATTTTACAAAAAATCAGTACAACATGAAAACATGATGACATAAAGTATAAATATCATTATACCAATAATAAGAATCATAATTTATAGCAAAAATACTTTTAAAATAATAAAAAATCAAATTTAACGAGAGCGTAAGCCTTTACGCCCGGGGCTACGCTTTTGCGCCCGGAACTTACGCCCCAAATTCTAGGGCGTACGCCCTATGGATCTACACCTTTCATTTATTCCCCGGGGTGTTTGTGGTACTCCGCCATACAGGCTCGCCCCCAAAATGCCTCCCCGAACAACTGTTTAAACTTTATCATGTGTTCAAGTATTCCATTGAAACAAGCCATATTTCGAGTGTATAAATGAAATTTACGTTTGAGCAGTTGTTGATGTTTTCCCTTTTTTTCTTTCTTTGTTTGGTCTCAAGATTTCATATTAGATGGAACAACACCAATAAAACTAACACTTTCAAATGATATATATTTCGCAATTACATATTCCCTCTGTAATTACATAAATAAAAGTGTATTTTTATTAAATTACTCTTGTATATCTCTAATTAATTGCATTCTAATCAATATTGGTGCCTTAAAAAATAATTAATGTTAAGGGCAAAGTAGGAAAAACTTAACTAATTCTATCTTGATTTTGTAAATGGACAAGTATTTTGAGACGGACATTAATAGTAATGTGGACAAATAATATGGCACGAGGATAAATCTATCGACATAAACTGAATAACTTTGAGAAAAGGTTGTACTGCGGTTTTTATCAAATATTAATCATTTAACATTATGTTGATTTTATAGATGGATTTATACAAAGTTGTCTACGTTTTTCTTTTTCTTTCTTAAAGTACTGAAAACTAACGAATTGCATATATAAAAAGTTTGAGACATTTAGAAAATTAAAAAAAGTCCAACTGTGATTACACGTAATAGATTAACTGTTTTAATTCATAACATATATTTTCTAATCAAACTATTGAACATCCTTCGCTGCAATTAAGGTGTTATCTTTTTT
Organism: Lycium ferocissimum; assembly: GCF_029784015.1. Classification (NCBI taxonomy): domain Eukaryota; kingdom Viridiplantae; phylum Streptophyta; class Magnoliopsida; order Solanales; family Solanaceae; genus Lycium; species Lycium ferocissimum. The sequence goes on from NC_081344.1 coordinate 22,453,703, forward strand.
TTTTTAGGGAGCGCTTTTTCTTTAATGGTCCTTATGACCTGAATTTATCGAAGCTCTAAAATGGGTATTAGGGACTGGGTATAAAAATAGGAGTCCGTAACTTAAATAACCCAAAAACTAACAAAAGGTACCAAAATGCCCCAGTAAAAAAAAAGTTACCAAAATACCTTTTGCGCACTAAATACCTCTTTAATAAAAATAATTAGTGCGCAATACCTCTTTAATAAAAATCCCCCCACCCTTCCCCACCCCGACGGTCCCCCCTCCTTTTTAAAAAGAGAACCCAAATTATCACTCAAAAACAGTGCTTTCACACGTTCCAAATACGTTGTTTTCGTGTTTTTTCTAACCTCAAAGTCAATATTAACCGCGTAATTCGACATATTCGGAAACAGTTGAAAACTTTTGATTTGCTTTGATTTCAGAATAAAGCGGCGTAGAACTCGATTTCAAAAACTAAAAAACAACCTTCAATCTTGGCAATACCTCTTTAATAAAAATAATTAGTGCGCAATACCTCTTTAACAAAAATCCCCCCACCCTTCCCCACCCCGACGGTCCCCCCTCCTTTTTAAACCTCCATTAACACCAAAAAACAGTGCTCCCCACGTTCCAAATACGTTGTTTTCGTGTTTTTTCTAACCTCAAAATCGATATTCTTGCGTATTTAAGATGCGAACGAGTTTGAACTTTCATTTCATAATAAACGGCGTAGAACTCGATTTCAAAAACTAAAAGCCACCTTCAATCTAGGTATTTCACTACGAATTTTGTATTACATTGTTAAATATATTACTATTCTAAGCATGATTGTTGTGTAATAGTTGCGGATTACGAAAAAAATACTACGCACTTTTTTTGTGCGCAAATGGGCAATCCACTGCCCGTTTTTTCATTTTTTTAATTAATTAATTGTTAATTGTTTGTTAGGTAATTGTTTATTTGTTAATCTTGTATTAATTAATTCTTAATTATTTGTTAACTAATTGTGTATTTATTGATTATTTATTTAGTATTTCTTAATTGTAGGATTAGCTAATTGTTAATTATTTATTAATTAGTTATTAAATATTTGTTAATAGTTTCATTAATTAATTGTTTATTTGTTAATTATTTGTTAACTATTTATTAATTATTTGCCAATTGTTTGCTAGCTAATTGTTAATTGTATGATAATGAATTGTTAATCTTTATATTTTTATTTGTGAAATAGTTGTTAATTTAGGATTGAACATCCTAAGTTTAGGTTTGAAGATCCTTAGTTAAACCTTAATATCCTTAAGATAATATTTGTTAGTTAATTGTATTTAATCCTTAGGTTAGGTTTGAAACATCCTTAGTTTAAGATTTAAAATATCATTAATATAATATTAGTTAGTTAATTGTAGTTAGTATAATAATTAGTTAACGATTATTAATTCGCCAATTTTTATAGTTAATATAATTTCCGGTTAAAGCCTTAGTTAGTTAGTATAATTGAACATCCTTAGCTTAGGTCTGAACGTCCGTAGTTTAGGTTTGAGCATCCTTAGTTTAGATTTGAACATCCTTAGTTAAACCTTAATATCCTTAAGATTATTTATGTTAGTTAATTATATTTAATCCTTAGGTTAAGTTTGAACATCCTTAGTTTAAGATTTAAAATAGCATCAATATAATATTGGTTAGTTAACTGTGGTTAGTATAATAATTAATTAACAATTGTTAATTCAAAAATTTAGATAGTTAATATAATTTCCCGTTAAAATCTTAGTTAGTTAGTATAATTGAACATCCTTAGTTAAACCTTAATATCCTTAAGATTATATTTGTTAGTTAATTATATTTAATCCTTAGGTTAGGTTTGAACATCCTTAGTTTAAGATTTAAAATAGCATTAATATAATATTAATTAGTTAATTATAGTAAGTATAATGATTAATTAACAATTATTAATTTGCAAATTTAGATAGTTAATATAATTTCCCATTAAAGTCTTAGTTAGTTAGTATAATTGAACATCCTTAGTTAAACCTTAATATCCTTAAGATTATATTTGTTAGTTAATTATATTTAATCCTTAGGTTAGTTTGAACATCCTTAGTTTAAGATTTAAAATAGCATTAATATAATATTAGTTAGTTAATTGTATTTAGTATAATAATTAATTAACAATTATTAAATCACAAATTTAAATAGTTAATATAATTTTCGGTTAAAGTCTTAGTTAGTTAGTATAATTGAACATCTTTAATTTAGGTCTGAACATCTTTAGTTTAGGATTGAACATCCTTAGTATAATTTTTCGATAAAAGATTACATAATTAATATTACATGTTATTGATTAATTAAAAATGCGTAAAACAAATACGGCACCTCCCGTGATCTCGCCCACTTTTCGCGGGGACATGCCAAGTACTTCGTCTATAACGACGGCATGGGTCCCGACTAGTATGGGATTCGGATGTCCATCTGACTTGAGTCGAATCCCGGGTTTATGGAACAAGCATGGGATATTTTAGCAGCTCGGCCCCCACATCCTCGCATCTTAGATATACTATATCTGGGCGGCATCTACCGTTGCGTCGCTGCTAGTTGCGTATAGCATGATAGAGCTCTTGTGACGGTCATGATTGAGCGATGGCGACCAGAGACCCATACATTTCATCTCCGCCTTTGGTGAGGCTACCATCGCCGCCCGGAGCGTCGGAGGGTCATTTACTATCTCCGGGTAGATGGACGCGGTTTTGTATATTGAGGAGCCTCAGCAGATGACGTCGTATCGCCAAGAGTTGACTAGGCTCACTGCTTTCGCGCCGCAGGAGCGTGATATATGGGGACAAAGTCGGCTGTCGATGCATACCCTCTTCACACACTTGCGCCTCGTAAACATGGAGCATCCGATTATAGAGGACACACCTCAGGTGTATGTTGACCGACGTGCTCGTCGCCGCTCTCGTCGTATTCGGGGGGCATTCGTTCCCAAACATATCGGGTTCCCGCGTGTGAGCTTGAGGTATTTGCCGTTTTCGGACCATCTGGGCTAGTTGGGATGTTACAGTTGAGGCGCTACTATTCTGGCTTACATGTATCGAGGATTCTGTCGATCGTCTATGGGTGCGAGGACCGATGTCGTTGCATTTTGCCCGCTCCTCCAGGTACTATATTTAAGTGTGTGTAATTTTATTCTAAATATAGCTTTTTGAAATGACGACTAACATATATTTTTTTTTAATGACCATTTCAAATATGGGTATAGACTAGGATGAGACTTTTTCAGCCCATAGCTGCTGACCCTCCGCTCGACTATATTGTTGAGGCGATGCCATATACGCGGAGATGGACGAGAGGCGTTATTCGAGATGTGGATACGCACCACAGTATTCTCCCATTCAGGGATCGTTTAGATCGTATGACGTCGGACACAGTAAGTTTTTTTGATTTAACATTAGTATGTTATTTTGTTTTTTTACCTTTTTAGTCTTTTATTGTTAACTAATTCAATTATTTTTACAGGCTTTTATATGGACGTCGTATGATCAGATTTTGAATCAGCTGCCGGCATTTTGTAGGGCTGGTGAGCCCTCGTGGAGGTCGCGGTGTCCGTTGATACATATGGATATCATTGAGGATCACGCGCCCGACCGCGTCTTACAACGGTTGGCCATACACGGAATTTACCAAGCGAGGCACAACGGGAGCACAACGATTATACGGCGGGACGAGCTTGCGATAACATCCAAATCCACTCTCAGAAGAGAAAGTGTGCACGGTCATATGCAATATAATTACCCAACTATGAGTCGGGGTGAATCCTACGAACAATATACCAGGCGATCAAGCAAGTAAGGAATTTTCACTTTTTACACTAAGCCAAACACTTGGTAATATTTTGGTTTTGAGAAAATTATAGCTAATGCAAAAATATAAACTAACCTAGAAAGCAAGTAAAATGATCAATGGCCACAAGTATGGATACAAGGGAAATTACTCTCAAGTAAATATCCATACAATTTTACAATTAAGAGCGAGTTTATGTTAATAGATAATGGTTTCAAAAATCTCATTGAAAGTCTTCCAACCAAATCAATGAATTTCACTCTAAACTTTTCCAAGCTTTAGAGTGTGAAATTAACGATACCAATTGAATCTCAAGTTAACTATCCTATTCTACTCAAGTTATTAGATGAGGTTAAGCGAATCCTTGCTATTAACTCTTTTCCTAACCTCTAATTTCTTTTCCAAGCAAAGTAAGGGTATTTAGGCACAAATAATGTTGTACACCATTAAATGACATTAAAGCTTGAAAAGTTAATAGAGAAACAATAAACCCACTCAATTAGAAATAAAAATTGCTTAATACATAAGCAAAATAAGAGATTCATCCAAACTAAACATATGAATATTTGCATAAACAAGATTCAAGCATTGGAATTAAATACCACACACATAAATATTCAATACATAGCAAGAGTAGAAGAAATGGGTAAAGAATTTCTCATTGGGTGCCTCTAAATCTTCTCTGCCAAAGTGTTGGTGATGAACCCTAGCTCCCAAACTTGTGTAAAAATAGCCAAAGATGAAAAATAATGTCTTCAAGCTTGCTTTTGAAGCCCCAAAATTTTCCCACTCAAAATTAGACCAAAACAGTCACGATTTTCATTTTTTACCGTCTGTCCTGCTTTTGCAAAACTATCCAGTTTTGTCGGTTCTGCAAATGCGTGGGTTTTGTCCAATTTGGCCTCTTTTTGACTTTATTTTCACTTGGTTTCTTCCGATCACTTCTAAATCACATAAACCTATAAAATGGAAGTAAATGGCATTAAATGCACTATTTTCTCAATCAAAACATAGCAACAATCTAAGATTAAAGAAGAAATAAGTTGGTAAAATACCAACTTATCACGTACGGCTGTCACTGATGCATGGCGGGCCTTTATGCAGCTCCAGGTCCACCGTTGGGATCAGAGGGTGGGGACGCTAGCGGTGGTCGGACATGCGACTCCGATCCAGAGGTACATGCAGTGGTACACGCGGATCACTCGCGGCGAGTTGGCGACCCGCCGGGGCTTGTGCAGATGGCCGAGGATATGCAGCACTCCCAGGATAGTATGAGGCGTTAGTAAGTTTTATTAGTCTTAAACTTAATTAATCATTTTATGTATTACGTTACAAATTTATTCAATCATTAATATTTGCAAACAAATGCAGCTACGGACCATACAGAGGAATGCGCTGGTAGAGCTTGGACCATATGGATGCCCCCGAGACAGCGGGATATGCAGCGTGGATGGTTCAGCTAGCTGAGAGTGGTATGCTATAGGCCCAGGAGCTCGTACGTCTCGATGAGCGTGTTCCACAGGTCCCGCATCAGGCAGCGGGTGGTCCTGGTCGTGGTCATGCCAGAGGGGTTTACGTGGCCGATGGTGGGGCCGGAGGGGCCGGTCACGGAGGGGTGGGGCAGAGGGGGGTCGTGGTCTAGTAGATGAGCCTGATGACCATACACCACTTCCAGCTCCAGCCTCCGTCGACTTCAAAGATCCCGTCGACTTCTTACTGGCCGTCGACTTCGCATCTCGTCGACTTCTTACGCGAAGTCGACTTCGACATCCGTCGACACGTATACGCCCGGTTATTTTCGGATCACATGTTACGCCATCGCACGCCACGGTACCGCGGTTGTCATTCATAGGGTGAGCGCCCAACTCGTGATCTACAGGGTGACACGGAGCTGGACTTCGATTACTTATTCAAGGACTTTGACATGTCTTCGGCTCCGAGGCCCTCTCAAGAGACCACTGAGGAGCCATCTCAGGAGCTCGTCGACACACAGGTTTGATTTTTTACAATAAAATAATGTATTAAATTAATTGTTTATATGTTATTTTATGTTTAGTTTAGCATAAGACTAAAATAAATTGCTAAAATAAATTGTTTATATGTTATTTCAGGTTCATTTTACGCACTCGTGGACTCGTTTTCTTTCCGCACCATCTACGTCTCCGCCTTGCGGGGCCCCACTCGGGAGACCGGCCAGGAACCAGCTCATGAGCCCTCTAAGGATCCCTGTAGCCAGCCATCTCAGGAGCCCGTCGACACACAGACTTGATTTTTTACAATAACATAATGTACTCCTTCTGTTTCAATTTGTTTGAACCTATTTTTAATCAATTTAAAATGAATTAATTCTTTCATAATTTGGAAACAAATTCACTTTATGAATGATTTACACACACGCAGAATTTTCAGGCTTATTTTTAACCCAAGTTTCAAAAGTCTTCCTTTTTTCTTAAATGTAAATCTTTGGTCAGAATGGATTCATATAAATTGAAATGGAGGGAGTATTTATTAATTGTTTATATGTTATTCCATGTTTAGTTTAGCATAAATCTAAACTAAATTGTTTATGTGTTATTTCAGGTTCATTCTTCTGTGCCTGCGCACCCGTCTCCTGTTGAAATTGAGTCATCTCCTCGAAGCTCACATTTCACCACGAAATCGACTCCTCCCATAGGAGGCTTTGTTTTGAACAAGTCCCCAAGGAAGGGAACGCAGGATAATCATGTCATAGAGCATGTACGGATTAAGAGGAAGAAGGGGGATGGAGATGATGGTGAGGGTGGTGGGGTTCGCCTTAGGCCTAAGGTTGTTCTAAAGGCTCCCACGTGACCTAGGGATGGAGATTGTGTATTTGTAAATAAAATGTACATTTTATGTTAATATTATATATTTTTTGGTATTATTTTCTTAATGATAATTAGTTATCTTAGTTTTTATTGTCGTTTAATAATAACTCGTGCGACGTCATAAATTAATCAAAACCCTATAAAACAAAACACTTAAACTTAAAATAACAAGTTTCCAAACAAACAAAACTTACTTCGATGCACTTTACAACTCCTAAAACGACGATCCAAACATATAGGTATACTTGATGCGTTGAGCCTACATTATTGTTCGCAGAAAAAGATATCAGTTTCTATATAAAATATTGATATTCCGGCGTTTTTAAACATGACTAATCTTTGGTCAAAGTACGGAAAAAACGTGAATTTTAAAACTTTTGGTCAATGAATAAAGGGCTGGAATTTTTATTAAAGAGGTATTGCGCACTAAATAGTGCGCAAAAGGTATTTTGATAAAAAAAAAATATTGAAGTATTTTGGTACCTTTTATCACTTTTTCGGTTATTTAAGTTCATGGACTCATAAAAACAGGTAATGTATCTTCCAATGGAAATATGTTGCACATGATCGATTACCTTTCTTTCTGACTTTTCCAATGAGTTTGTGGATATAAGTTAAGTACACGTGATGATTCCACCAAATGCAAATCATGAAGTAGATTATGAAAATCAGATATAACAACAGGTGTAATAAATCTTGAAATAAATTACTATCTCTCTCAATTTACGTGTCACTTACCACTTCTAAAGAGTCAATTTAACTAATTTTTGAAGTTAAATTGGATTAGATCAATTCAATATTGTAAAATTAAAATTTAGATATTAAAAAACCATATGAAAAGTAGTAGTATAAGTTGTAATTTTTTTTACGTCAATAAGATGAAAAAATATATTTTAAAATAAGGCAAAGGTGCAAAAATATCCCTCAACTTTGCGATTTAGAGCAGATGTACCTCTCGTTAAAAAAGTGGTGCATATATACCCCTCCGTTACACGAATAGTGCAAAATATGCCCTTTTGCTTATGATTTAAAAAAAAATATATATTTAGCTTAATTTTAATAAAAAAAAATGCATTTGGCTTTAAACAAATGAGTCTACCCATTTTTTGGTAGACTTCTTATTTTAAAGTCACGTGGTAATTTTTTTTCTAGTGAGTCGGGTTTGGTTCGTTTATGAAATATCCCTGTGGCTTTAAAAAAACTAAGTCTACCCATTTTTTTAAAAACTAGACCAAACCCACCAGAAAAAATTTTTTAAATGAACTAAAAAATAAGAGTTTCATTTTTTTCAAAGCCATGTGACATTTTTTAGAAAAAAATTACCACGTAACTGTTAAGAAATAAGTCTACTAAATTTAAAAAAAAAACGTGGCTTTAATTTTTTTCTAAAAAAAAATAAGAGTTTCATTTTTTCAAAGCCATGTGACATTTTTTAAATTAAAAAATAAGAATATTTTTTTTTAGAATTTTTTTTTTTTTAACATTGTTAACGAAAAGGGTATATCTGCACCATTTGTGTAACGATAGCGGTAAATTTGCGCCATTTGTGTAACAGCAGAGATATATATGCATCGCTTTTTTAACGAGGGGTATATATGCTCTAAATCGCAAAGTGGAGGGATATATTTGCACCTTTTCCTTTTAAAATATTACTCAATGTTTACGTAAGTCCGAATCTTGAAAAGGAAAAAGCGCCACATAAATTGGGAAACACGGAGTAAGTTTAAACTCCCTCCGTAAAAATTGTCTTACTTTCCTTATTAATTTGTCCTAAAAAGATTGATACATTTACATATTTAGAAATAATTTAACTTTATGAAATGATTTACAACTACACAACAGGGACAACTCAAGAATATTAGGGGCCTAAAGCCAAACCTTTTTAAGAGGCCTCAAACTTTTAAAATGAATCATATTAATAGCCTAAATCTTGTTCTATAGTTGACTAATTTGAACTCTGATACAATCTGAAAGCAATATACTAGTATGAGGTAAAAATATATTTAAAAATTCAAATTTAAAGAAAAAGACAATAAAAAGCTAGAACAATAGAACCTAATTCTAGAAATTGATAACTTGATTTTTTCATACACTAAGTCCACGAGGACTTTTTGTTTGATGCAATGCTTGAAAATTTGAGAAACAATTTAAAAAATGCAGTTTTATTCAACATTTTTTATCCCTTATTTTTTAGAAAATAGATAGATGAATATGAGAAGAAAAAGATAATATTATTAAAATGTAAATTAACCATTAGTCACCATCTGTCACATTAGGTACGTAATTTTCTTTATTTACAAAACCAAAATCGTATACTCTTTTACCATAAATTTTCAAAAAGAGAAATTTCGTAGAAGATCTATTACTCCCTCTGTTACCAATTTATGTAATGTATTTTTATTTTTAATCTATCCCAAAAAAAAAAAATATGCTTTTCTATTTTTAAAATAGTTTAACTTTAAACTCTCCATTTTATACTTAAAAATAGTCACACAAATATTTATGGCTTGTCTTAGATCACAATTTTTTTTAGCAAAATTTTCTTTCTTAAATTAAAATGTCAGTATCATGCATCTCATACAAAATAAGATGGAGGGGATATTAATTGAAAATTGGGGCCCTAAAAATTTGGGGGCCTCAAGCCATTGCTTGGCCCTTGAGCCGGCAACTGTGAAATATATAAGGTTTGTTTTTGAGCATGCGCGTTTAAAGTGTTTCTTTATTTATTTAAATTAAATATCCCAAATGTTAAGGCAATCTTTTTGAGTCGGAGGAAGTAACTTATTTGCCTATGCATATCAATGAAGATAGTCAAGTCACAAATGGACCCCAAATTAGTTCTTCAAGTGAAACTCATGTCATGTTCACGAGTCTTTTTCTTAAAGCAAGTGAAAAGCATCAATGGTCAAGAAACCAAAAGCTCAAAAACAATTAGTGCTAAATCACAATCACATAATCAAATTTGGATTCAAGAATCATAAGCTGATCCAATCAGTAGTAACTGATGAATGGTAACATAAGCTGGAACATATTAAACAATTTTGTCTTGACAAAACATCTCAACTAGGGAATACCAAGTACCAGAAACCCCAAAAAACACCCCTAAGGCTATTAAACCCAAATCGAAAAATGCCTTTTCGATCCATATCTCCTTTGAATACCTGATAATGAAATAATGCTGGCAAAACGAACCCTAGAACACAACAAGTACTGCTACCAACCAATGACATGAAATCGGCGAAATTTGGAACCAACAAAGCCACCATAGTCACTCCCAAAACAAGTATCCATCTCATCCACACACTGTAATTTCCATCAGAAAATCTCCTTTCAAATACCTCAAATGCTGGATTCAACATCAAGGGAAATGTAAAGAACAAATTAATGCAAAGCCCCAATTTTACAATTGTGCTTAATAGTCCTTTCCCCATATTGGATGTGACTATATCCTTTGTACTTGAACCAAATGCAAAATACCCCATGACACCAAATGTTCCATACATCAAAGCAATCCAGAACATTGACAAGGCCAATATTTTCCATACTTTGACTTGTCCTTCATTTCTGACTCTAAGGTATAGCCATTCCAACCCCTTCAAATGAATAAAGGCCACACCCAAACCATAAAAGAATGTTGATAGTGTCCCGAATGCCTCTATATCCGATGGCCATTGGTTCGTAAAAGTCTGCACATCCTCAACCATAACGACACCCATTGCACCGATCTGTGCAACGTCAGCGAATATACTCAATGGGGCTAAAAGTGTCAATGAGGGAATAGCAGTCAATCCCAATTGAAAAGGCAAACAACCCCATATGTACAAACTCTTGGCAGAGGAAAAAAGAGGAATATCAAAACCTTTTGACAAACTTATAAGATGAGATAAAGTATTGCCAATGAAAATGAGATATCCAATGCAGAATCCAGATTGAGATAGAACAATCATAACATCAACAGCAAATCTACCTATCGGACCACAAACAACGAAACCAAGATCACCAAACGACGAAATCTTGGAATCACCAATTAGAGAAAGATCAAGTCTTTTCTTGTATCAATGAAGCATCATGCCATGGTACGTTAAAGCTGCAACAGAGAAAAGCTGACAACGCCAGTGATCCAACCAGTTCTCATAAATGTATAAGGAGACCAAGTACGCCAGCACCAACAATAGCAATGAAGAAGTTTGGCAAATGTCTTTGGAAGACAAGATTTTGATGAGTTTTCAGAAGAGGGTTTCTTCTTCTTTAGGCAAAGAGGTCTTGTTGATGATTCGCCAATGGCAACTTCCCCATTGGCCATAATGGCAGAGATGGAATGACGGTTGCGACCAGACCAGAGTGTCTAGGGAAGAGAAGGGGATGTGAATGTTGTGATCAAAGGGATGAATTCTAATGGATGTAGGAAACCATTTTATTTTTGTTTTGTTTGATTCCTTTACCTATCACATGAGATCTACTCTATTATGACACCTGTAGTTATCAAAATCTTGACAACACCTTTGCGTTTAAGGTAAGTTCAGCGGCTGTTATGAAGCAATGTGTCCAGTTGTTTATCGGATATATAACTTCTCCTACTTCTAAGGGGAATTCTGTGGCAAAGATGCATTTTGTTAACTAATTCTATTTATTATGTATTATGTATGTATTTGTTATGGTTAGAAAGATATTTATCATATTGGAGTACTAATTATTGATATTCCATTTATTAATGGATAGATATGGTTAGAAAGATGTTTATGCCTATTAATTGTGAATGTGAATGTCACGACCCAATCCCGTAGGCCGTGACTAGCGCCCGAGCCGGGCACCCAAACACACTCATTAACCAGAATCGGCATACAAAAGGCTTATACATATACAAAGATCAGACGTCGTCTCCAAATTGTCGTATATAAACATATGTATACATATCACATATGAGCCGGCAAGGCTATCACAATAACCACAATATCTCAAGAAAACATATATATACACGCGTAAGCCGACGGGGCGCTGCGCGGATGGGACCGCCCAAAATATAAATCACACGGACATAGCCGAACAGTAACTATTCACAACCCACACATGTGTCCATGTCCCACACTTAGTCACACGACCACATGGCCTTTTTTTTTTTCATGAATTGGCAACTTTCCATAATTCACTTTTAGCCCCAAATTTTTCTTAATATTGCCAATAAATTCGTAAGCAACTTATGCCTTAAAACAAATAAAAGTCTCTACCTCGTATCCGGAATAGTCTTGCCCTTAACTTATCATAGTGAGCTCGGATTGTCCCAATGTACAAAATACGGGATATAACATCCCTTCCTCGCTTTAGAGACATTCGTCCTCGAATGTTAAACTAGTCTTACGGGTCTTATAAGGATCTCGGGGGGTTTCCTTTATTAGTATAACATGCAGTCTCATTTAACAATCATATTTCTTCTTCATCTCCTCTTCAGCTTCTCAAGTCGTCTCCTTCATGTTATTATTTCGCCACAGTACCTTAACAAAAGCCACGTCTTTAGTACGCAACCTTCTTACCTTACGAACAATGCAATAAGGTCCAATATATCTCGGGTTAAACTTCTCCTTCTCGTCGAATCTCATTACACCTTTCATGGGTGGTATCCTCAAGCATACCCACTCGCCAATTTGGAATTCTAAGTGTCGATGCGATTGTACGCATATGACTTACGCGACTACGAGCTACTTTTAATAACCGTTCCGAATGAGTTTCACTTTATCAGTGCTTGTTGGATCATATCGGGCCAATTAACTTAGTTTCTTCAACATCGAACAGTCAATCGGTGACTGCATTTCTGCCATACGAGCCTCATACGGCGCCATACGGATCTGGAATGGTTGCTATTATTATAAGCAAACTCAACAAGTGGCAAGTGATCATCCCGGCTACCTCTGAAATCAATAACACAGGCCCATAGCATATCTTCCAGCATCTGAATAGTACGCTCGGCCTGTCCGTCGGTGAGGGTGAAATCTTTTACTAAGACTCACTGTGTCCCCAATCCTTCTGAAATGATCTCCAAAAGTTAGGCTTAGTAAGCTTGGGCACCTCTGTCGGAGATAATAGATAGGGAACTCCGTGAAAGTCTTACTATCTCCTTAATATATAACTTTGGCATAGTCCTCGGTGAATAAGTAGTCTTTGGAAGGAAATGGGCTGATTTTGTCGGCTTATCAGCGATAACCCATATGGAGTCATACTTCCGTGGAGCACGGGGGTAAGCTTTGTAATGAAGTCCGTATTAATTATTTCCCACTTCAGTCGGAATCTCCGTCTCTGTAACAATCCGCCGAGCACGATGCTCGATCTTAAACTGCGGCAATTCGACGCGAGCAACAAATTCGGCTATGTCCTCTTCCCCATCCCACCGGTACAAGCATACGAGGTCATGATACATTTTTGTTGATCCGGATGAACAAAATAACGGGCATATGTGCCCTCTCCCATAACTTTGTCGCCGCGGCCACACGCCTCGGGTACACATAATCTGCCTCTATGTAATAATACTCCATCAGGGGTAATCTCGAATGGAGTTTTCTCCTTTTCAAGGGCTGTATCTCTATGCGACCCCGAACGGGGTCCTCATGCGAAGCGTTGCTTTTACCTCTGTGATAATAGAGGATTCGAATTCCTCGGACGAAACCCCGTATCTCGAGAATCGGCCGGACGGACTCCAGATTAGCTGGCGATGAATCTCACGAACCATTTCTTTCTTTTCGATGGCACGATCCCGTCAAGCTACCCATAAATTTCGGGAGTGCATCGCTACAACATTGGCTTTCCGGGATGATACAAAATATCGACATCATAGTCTTTAGGCTCTAGCCACCTTCTCTGCGCAAATTCGGCTCTTTGCGCTTAAAGATATCTTGGAGGCTTTTGTGATCCGTATAAATATCAACATGAACGCCATATAGATAGTGTCTCCGTATCTTCAAAGCATGAATTACGGCCCCTAGCTCCGGATCATGAGTAGGATAATTTCTTTCGTGCTTTTAAATTGCCACCGGGAGGCATAGGCTATAACTGTCATGCTGCATTAATACACCCTAATCCAACACCGGAAGCATCCATGATAAATGACATAACCATCGGTCCCTCGGGGAAGAGTCGGAGCGGTTTGTAGTTAACTTCTCTTTCGACACGGAGCTCCGTTCACGAACATCGATCAACGGAACTTAGGCCCCGCTTTTACGAGTTAGCCTCGTTAAAGGCGGAAATCGAAGCAAACTTCTCCCTGAGGAATCTCTTGTAATATCCTGTAGTCCCGGAAAACTACGTGCCTCTATGGGGCGTCGTAGGCCTAGACAATTCTTTACGGCCTCAATCTTTTGTGTATCCACCGAATGCCATCGGCTCAATAATATGCCCCACGAGAATGCTACTGAAGTCAACGAATTCACATTTAGAGAATTTAGCATACAATTTCTAGTCTTTGGGAGCACCCCAGTACCGCCCTCGGATGATCGTATCTCTTCGATCGTGAATAAGCGAGGGATATCATCAATAAATACAATCACGAACATATCTAGGAACGGCATGAATACTCGGTTCGTCAAATCCATAAACAACTTCTTGGAGCATTGGTCGACCCAAAAGACATCGCTCTAAACTCATAATGTCCATATCGGGCCACCGAATGCGGTCTTTGGAATATACGCTCTCGTACACTTTGGTGTTAGCACGATCGCGGTCTATCTTCGAAAAACACTTAGCACCACAGGCGGGTCAAACAAATCATCAATCCGGGGAGGGGATATTTATTCTTTATGGTTACCTTGTTCGGTTTGCCTATAATCGATACACGTCCACGGCGACCCATCCTTAACTTTCGCGAACAATATCGGCGCTCCCCGAGGTGATGTCTTGCGGGCCTAATGAAGCCCTTCTCCTAACAAATCCCTCGGTACTCCTTCAATTCTTTCAGTGCTGCGGTGCCATTACAGCAAGGAGGAATAGATATAGGCGAGTGTACGCGATACATCTATAGTGAACTCTATCTCCCGCTCGGGAGGAAGACACGGAAGCTCGTACGGAAATTCATTAACCATGGGGGACGGCGGAAGGGTCGGTGCCTCGCTCAAGTCATGTACACGAACCCGGATGATAAATATAACCCTTTCTAACCATCTTCCTTGCCTTGAGGTATGAAATAAACTTACCCCTCGGCGATGCTGTATTTCCCGTCCACTCTATAACTGGTTCCCTTGGAAATTGGAATCGAACTACCTTCTTCTGACAATCAACGTTAGCATAACAAGAAGCTAGCCAATTCATACCCATAATAACATCGAATTCAGTCATGTGCAGCTCTATCAAATCTGCTTTAGTGCAACGGCCACATATAATTACCGAACAATCTCTATATACCTGCCTGGCTATAACAGAATCTCCTACCGGTGGAGCTACCTCAAACGGTTCTAATGTGATTACAGGTATATTATTGATCTTCTCTCGAGATGTATATGCATTGATAGACCCAGGCTCTACTTTATCGTATATTTCCCCCCTTGTTGCTAGTAGAATTGGGATAATAGGCCGTGACTAGCGCATTTTGGGCACGAGCACACTCGTTAACCGAATCGGCATACAAACGCCCCCATACATATACAAAGATCGGACGTCGTCTCCAAATTGTCGTATATAAACATATGTATACATATCGAGATGAGCCGGCAAGGCTATCAATAGCCACAATATCTCGAAAACATATATACGCGGCCGACGGGGGGCTGCGCGCGGATGGGACGCTTTGAAAATATAAATCACAGGGACATAGCCGAACAGTAACCATTCACAACCCACACATGTGTCCATGTCCCACACTTAGTCACACAGCCACATGGCCTCTTTTTTTTCATGAATTGGCAACTTTCCATAATTCACTTTTAGCCCCAAATTTTCCTTAATATTCCATGCCAATAAATTCATAAGCAACTTATGCCTTAAAACAAATAAAAGTCTCTACCTCGTATCCCGGAATAGTCTTGTCCTTAACTTATCATGATTAGCTTGGATTTGTACAAAATACGGGATATAACAGTGAATGTGAATGCATATTACAGTTTATGAAATTAATTTAGACCCCCAATTTTTCTTTAGAAATCAAACTTTAAATTATAAATTGAATATTTGTTTATAAATTTTGTTACAAAAATCTACCGTTATTTTTTTTATGATTTTATTTTAATATAACGCGCATTAACTATGTATTTAAGTTACACTTTTCGGTAAAAATTCACGAGAGAGTTAGAAAGAGAAATTAAGCGTCATACTAGGATTTGAACTTGTACCCTAGAATGATTTTTAGCCCCTTTTACCATTATACAACAATTTCTCTTACCAATAAGGGTTGTGGTGAGATGGATATGATCCCTCCATGCTAAATTAGAAGTCTCGTGTTCGAGCCCTTGATATGAAAAAAAAAAATTCGATGTTAAGAAGAGCGTTTCCTCCTTAAATGGGCCTTACGCGGATCCTGATTAGTCGGGGCCCTATATGAGTACCGGACATCGGGTGGGTAAACTTTAAAAAAAAAAAAAAACATTTTCCCTTAGGTCAAGGTGGAATCAACAATTTATATATTGTTAGGATTTTCTTGAATAGGTGTGAATGGGAAAAGAATAGTTGTGACTTTCTGATAAGGCACAATGACACCTGTTAATACTATCCTTTGTTGGCTATAATACTTAGTCATTCCATCAGATTTTACTTACGAAAATTCTGATTGTCTTCTTCTTTCTTCTTGCACAATAAAAATTCTAGTGTGATTTACAGCCTTCGAGTGGTTCGCCGTTCACCGGGGTTTGAGGTACCGCTACGCTGGTGAGTTAATTCATTCTATCCTGGGAGGATATATTCCATAACCTCGGGTACTTGAGGGGAATAATTTCCTTAAGGAAACACTGTGAATTCAGTGGGCTCGAATTTATTTTCCTTTCTTTTCAGATTCCGCGTTAGATTGTTTCCTCTCTTTTCAGATTCTGTTTTAGATTATTTTTTGAATACAGATTGACAACAGTCTTAAGGAAATTAGTAAGTTTATATATTTTTTATCTGTTAATCTACTAGAATCTTACTCTTTTGACAAAGAAGAAAGTAATTTTTTCTGAAATAAAAGTACTCTTTTTTGAGTTATAAAAGTATTCCTTGATTAAAAGTATTTTTCCAGTGATTTCTACCCCGGTTTTGGCGACTAAACCTTGATAACATTGGAGAAGAAAGTTACTCATTTCAGGAAGAAGAAAGTTATTCCTTTCAGAAGAGGAAAAAGTACTATTTTTAGAGGAAAAAAAAAACTTTTCATAGATTAAAAAAAAAGTACTATTTTCAGAAGATAAAACAATACTCTTTTTGGAGACTAAAACCTTTGTGGTTTTCTCTTTGTCCTGTTTGGAGATTAAAATCTGCGTGATTTTCTACTCCAAGTTACTATTCGGTTTAAAGAAGATAAAAACTTTACCGATTTAGTAACTTTTAATTGGCTTGAAGATATAAAATCTTCGCTGGTTGTTTATTCGGTTTGAAGATATAAAAACTTCATCGTTTTATTAAATTTGCTTGTGTATTCGGTTTGAAGATATAAAAACTTCATCGTTTTTATTAGAAGCTATATCGTGTTGTCTGCAATGACAAGACAACGAATCATATTAGATGAGAGGATTTCTTAGTGGCCAGATTCGCATGATTTATCTATATCTTGAGAAATCTTTTCTTGATTGATGATTTTGGAATAAATATGATCGTTGAAAAGGGATCATGGATAACAAAGTTGTGAACAAAATTTTCACCCTTTTCATTCCATTATTGTCATGGAATTAGTTTTTCTCAATCATTACAGTTTCAGGATGTATAATTCTTGTGAAAAAATGTGTCTTGGAAATTGACCGGGCTTGTCCTGTATGTTGCTAAGAATAATATAAGTGAAAAAAATCTTATGTGTGGCAACTAGAAAAGAAAATATAAGCAAGAATTAAACACATAGAGTGGGTACATGAGTAAAGGTTGAAGTCCTCATATTGTTCTACACCTCTACTAGTGTAAAATGGTTTCACTGTTACAAAAGACGTAGTTAAATCTGAATTCAACGTGCGTCAATTGAAAGTTAAACCAACGAGAGGCACTTGTCCATGCTTATTAAGAAAATCCAGGGATAAGGATAATACAATTCCATCTCAATAAGTAGATTGGAATAAACAAAAACAAAGCAGTTGCCAAGAAGGAAGGGCGAAATAAGGTTCTACTTCTTTACTTTGTTCATTCTTTAATTTTCTACTCTTTATGATTTATGAAATTCAAATTTTATAAATGTTAGGGTAGACATTTATTAGTTGATGATCTTAAAGTATATTTTACTTGCATGCCGTAAAATTAATTAGTTGGTATATGATATGGTAGCGTGCTCGAAGTGTGTGGAATATTATTTTCAAGGTAGTAAAACATGAATTAGGCTTACATTAATACTTGTAAGTATTTCTTGAGATCAAGAAAATAATATCTATATATTATTTTGGGTCAAAATAAATTTCTCTGGAAATCCTTTGTAAAACAAATTATTTTTGTTTTGGGTGTATGCTAAATTTTGAAATCTATCCAGAACTATTAGTTACGATGAAGAAAAGAAATCTTCTTTGATTCCTAGAAAGTCACCATCTTTGTAGTTATTGAAAATATCTATTGATAGAATATTTCATCACATGTGAAGAAAGGGATACGTGATGGAAAAAATGAAATATGTCTGACAAAATTGCTGCGGCAATTAAAAGCTAAATGGACAATAGACATTTTGTTCCATACTTATGTTAACGCTACCATCTCAATTAAGTATACTGATAGTGGGTAATATGTTTTTTATCTATTCCAAATGTGTCAGTGTGAAGGGTATTTTGACCATGTCGAATGAAAAATATATCATGCAATATTTAGTAAAATTTGGTGACTTTCTAACAAGTTTCTACCTTATTTTTATATGGGTAATATAAGAATTTTCTTGAATCTATTTGATAAAATAAAAAGGTTGAATTATAGTTGGCAGAACCATAAAAAAAAAAATGATGGCCTCATGCCCTAGTTGGCAGAATCATAAAAAGAAATGATGGCCTAAATGCTTTTAACAATTGATTTAATTGTTCCAACTTGACAAGTTGTTGTTTTGACCTTTGAAACTGGAAAACTCTGTCACGTCATTCTTGCATATCATCTTGCAAATGAAATCAATCACGAGATAAGACACTTCAAAGGAATTGTTCAAACCACAATCCACGTTTGGTAATAAGAAAATTGTTTTGTGTTGTACTTTGTCTCGTATAATTGCAGGATAACTGAAGTCGCTTGATGGAAAAAAAAATTGGGTGTTTTGTGATGCTTTCTGGAGGAAAAAAAAAATGTTTGGCACCAGTTAAGAAAGATTGCTTAGCATGAAGTTTGGTTAATGAGATTCTAACGTCAAAATGTTTGAGGGCATTTTTTTTATATGCATGTTGACTTAGAATCATTAATGTGCATTTTGATTTGATGCTATGGAGAGAAATTCTTCATATGCCCTTTAATTTTGAGTTGCCCAAGAATAGAGTACTTAGTTATTTGAAATGTGGGGGCTTCCTGACTTATGATAAAGTCAATATGAGACTGAGTGTTTAATTTAGAATAACAAGAAATATGAAAAATGATGGCATTCTTGTTTATTACGCCAAACGAACAAAATCTTTAGTGGATTTTTGATATGGTGGTCATTGAGATTAACTAGTACCAAATTGATAATTTGTTATATACTTGTTCAGAAAAGTTATGTTCTTTCATGAAAGGGTGTCACTAGAAATGTCGTGACTTTTCATGAAAATATGTGTCTACTGAAATACAATTATTTGTATTGACATGGATGTTGGTGAAAGGCTAGTCTATTGTTTGATAAATATGACATTCAATTAATCATTGATAAAATGAATGTCTTGTTAATAAGTTCTTGTTTTCCGTAGAACTCGTTTGGGGGGGGGGGGGGGGGACAATTTAT
Organism: Lycium ferocissimum; assembly: GCF_029784015.1. Lineage (NCBI taxonomy): Eukaryota > Viridiplantae > Streptophyta > Magnoliopsida > Solanales > Solanaceae > Lycium > Lycium ferocissimum. The sequence continues at coordinate 22,473,389 of NC_081344.1, forward strand.
TTCATATGAAAAATGGAAAGCCCAACTTGAATTACTTCAAAGTGTGGGGATGTTTGGCTAAAGTGCAAGTTCCTAAACCTAATAGGGTAAAAATTGGACCGAAAACTATTAATTGTGTTTTCTAGGATATGCCACCAATAGTAAAGGATATTGGTTTCTGGTTCACAAATCATAAAACTTTGATAGAATCAGAAGATGTTGACTTATTGACAATATTGTATTATGTCAACCCCACAATATATGTCCTTTGTGGTATTGACATGGTATGCCTTTGGTGGTATTGATATGCCAGTTAGTGAAATATTCACATAACTCGTCCCGTCTTGGTATAGGTTGTGTTCATTAATTTCGTGAACGGATGTCACTTGAAAGGTTGTGACTTTTCATGATAAAATGTATATGGTGTGAGACAACTCTTTGAAAAGACAAGACGGTTCATTGAATGTAGAAATTCATTGGTTTATAAATCGAAGAACCAATTGATGATAATGATAAAAATCGGTAATAGCTTGGATTTTCACATCGGTGAATATGCTATTAGTTGGATATTTGAAGAAGCAGACTTACAAGAAGTGGAATGGTTGAGATTTTTTTTTTTTTTTAAAGGTTGTGGCCACAACTGATGTCAACCATCCACGAGTATCATGATGTCACTTTAAGTGTAGTCGGCCATCTGCGTTATATATCCTATTTTATAAGTTTATTTTGCATTATAATAAATATCAGATTATTGAGGGCAATAATGATGCAAATTGAATCAAGGTCAATCAAATAAAATCCACAAGTGGATATGTTGTTACCATTGGTGGAGGAGTGGTGTCTTGGAAATTGTCCAAACAAACTTGGATCGCCCGCTCCATAATATAGACTAAGTTCATAACTTTAGACATGATCGGTGAAGAAGTTGAATAGCTCCGGATTTTTTTTGAAAGATATTCCACTCTGGCCCAAACTGTTGGTACCAATATGCATACATTGCAATAGCCAAGCAGCAATAGGAAGGGCGGGGAGCATTATGTATAATGGGAAATCTCGTCACATGCGACAGAGACACAATACTGTTCGAAAACTACTCTTTAGTGGAGTTATCACTATTGACTCTGTAAAGTCTAAAGATAACATCGCGGATCCGCTTACAAAAGGCTTAACTAGAGAGGTAGTTGAAAGATCATCGAAGGGAATGGATTTAAGGCTTAGGACAAGTCATCATGGCGGTAACTCTACCTAGCGGATCGGAGATCCCAGCAGTTAGGTTCAAAGAGATCAAACAAAGTTATGAATGACCGTTCGACATTGTCAAATAACTTACTCCATTCTCGTGATGAGGACAATGTTTAGGAACAAGGATACAACATTAAGGCTTTTTAACCAGTTAATAAAGCTTAAGTTGTTTAATGATTTCTAAGTTTGACAGGTATGACCAAATAGTGTATCTACGTGATGACACGTTTTAGGAATCACCTATGTGAGTGTGAAGTGTAAGCCGCTTCAAAGAGAATGATAGAAAAAGCCCATTCTCTATACACTTATGAAACCAGGCGGTGTTCATGGCTGAAACGAACACAACCGTGAGAACCATAGACGGTAAAGGGTTGATTGTGTGACATGTGGTTGTCTAGGTATACACCAAAGCTCGACGTTTCAAAGATATCAAATCTACCGATTGACCGAGTATATCCGACATATGTTCACTACAGAAAGTTCAAAGGGAAACCTACTTATCCAGATGCAATTAATCTTTACTTGTAAATCACACACTTGTACGTATATTCTTGATCATAAAGCCATTCCCCATTCATGTGGGGGATTGTTAGGATTTTCTTGAATAGGTGTGAATGGGAAAAGAATAGTTGTGACTTTCGATAAGGCACAATGACACTTTGTTAATACTATCCTTTGTTGGCTATAATACTTAGTCATTCCATCGCATTTTACTTACGAAAATTCGATTGTCTTCTTCTTTCTTCTTGCACAATAAAAATTCTAGTGTGATTTACAGCCTTCGAGTGGTGCGCCGTTCACCGGGGTTTGAGGTACCGCTACGCTAGTGAGTTAATTCGTTCTATCCTGGGAGGATATATTCCATAACCTCGGGTACTTAAAGGGAGTAATTTCCTTAAGGAAACACTGTGAATTCAGTGGGCTCGAATTTATTTTCCTTTCTTTTCAGATTCCGCGTTAGATTGTTTCCTCTCTTTTCAGATTTTGTTCTAGATTATTTTTTGAATACAGATTGACAACATATATTACTAAAAATTCATTTTTCCACTAATTGCACAATCCAATCTTTCAGCAAGGGGATTCAATTGAACCTTCTTGCCTCCTTCAATCTCTGCCTTGCACGTTACTCTTACACTCTATTGTGCAAATGAGGACTTTTGAATTTTGATTGTCACTGCTGAAATATTTTTTAAAGCTATAACTTAAAATCCATTTTGTCATGCTGTAAAATTGGTGAATTGGTGAGACGGACTGGCACCCAGATACCTTAACTTTGATTGAGCGAGCTATCACTATACACATCAACAGTACTACCCATATACGCATATGAATTAAGAGCTTTAAAACATATGAAAGATGTAACATTCGCATCATCATAGATAAAAGAAAATATACAAATGAAAGAGTCATTTATTTAGCCATATAAGTCCCATTACAAAAGTACATAAACCGACCCACTGCGTTTATGAGCCTCTATAACTTAATGTTTCTTCTCTTTCATTCGTTTTATTGAAACTTCAATGTTTGTAACAGTCGAATTCAACTCCATCAATTTCCTTCAAGACATTTTTTGCACTTTCCTAACAACCTTATCTCTATCTTATGTAACTTCTGTGATTTATAATCCTTCAGAAGATCTACAATTATGGTTACCTAATGATTCAGGTTGGGACATCATA
>NC_081344.1:22476388-22489137 GCF_029784015.1 Lycium ferocissimum
GATCCTAGACAGTACAAGTAAACTGAATTATGAGAAGCCCATGCCTATTCAAGCTCAGGCTCGCCCAGTAATTATGAGTAGCCGAGATTGCATTGGGATTGCTAAAACGGATTCTGGCAAAACCACGGAATTTTTATTACCACTGCTGGGACATATTAAGGACCAGCTTTGTCTGATGTGTGGAGCTGAACCTATTGGCCTGATAATGGCCCCTACAGGAGAGGTTGTGCACCACTTTCATAGTGATATTAAGAGGTTTGCGAAAGTGATGCGGACCAGTGTATTAAAGGTTCTGATGTTGCTCAACAAATTAGTGAATTGGAATGAGGTGCCAAAATTGTTGAGTGCACTCCAGGTAGGATGATTGATATCCTTCGTGAAAGCAGTGGGAAGATTATGAATCTGCTAAGAGTCAATTGGTCATATAAAGCTGATTGAATGTTTGATATGGTAGTTGAACCTCTTACCACAGGTTCTCCAAAAAACATGGCGGACGGTCCAACAGTCCTGTTCTCTGCAACTTTTCCTCACGAGGTCTAAATATTAGCTTGTAAGTTTAAGGTATTGAAAAAACCTATTGAAATACAGGTACGTGGTAGGAGTATTATCATGAACAAGGATATATTAACACAATTGAGTGAGGTGAGGCACGAAAGTGAAAAGTCCACCACATCCGACTTTAAGGAGTAATGTATGTAATTTGTTGATTGCTACTAGTGTAACAACCAGTGGCTTAGATGTCAAGGAGCTTGAACTGGTTAAAATTCTCTTAAAGAGTAGAAACATAAAAAATTTAAAAAAATCTACTGTAAAAGTAGGCTATATAATTATATAATACTATATAAAATCATGGTAAGGACATACGCTATTGCTTCTCGGCGGCTTTTATATGCTTTAGTTCATAATCAATTATGATGTTCTGAACAATTATGATTTATGAGGACTATGTTCATCGTGTTGGTCGGACAGGTTGAGCTGGTAGGAAAGGTTGTCATCACAATTATAACTAAAGATGATGCATGATATCTTGTAAAAGCTTTACAATTGTGAAGCAAGTTGTTCCAGATCACCTGAAAGCTCTTCCTGATAATTTCAGGGCAAAGGTGAATCAGGGACTTGAGCTAACTGTTTATGGTTGTAGTGGTTTTTAATTTAATGAAGAAGAGGATGAATAGTAGAGCAGATAAAAAAGCACGGGCAAAAGAATATGGATTTGAGGGAAATAAATCAGATTCCGAGAATGAAGATGAAGGAATTAGAAAAGCAGGTGGGAACTTCACTCTTGTTGCTGCTTCCAAAGTCGGTATAGCTTCAGTGGCAACTCCAGTTTCAGCTGCTCAGCTTCTTCCTACTGGTGCATTGCCAGGTGTACTTGGTATTAATATAGCAGGTGCAACAGCAGTTGTTGCTGGAAATTGACTGCCAATTGGCTCTAATGATGTGGCAACCAGACAATGTCAACTGCTTTGAACTTGCAGCATAAAGTAGTAAAGATTCAGGCTGATACGGTGTCTGAACATTACGAAGCAGAACTAGAGATAAATGATTTTTTCAAAATGCTTGCTACAAGGTATCAAACAAGGAGACTCTAGGTCCTAATTCTGATTTGACAGAAGCTGTCCTCACTAATCGAGGACAGTAAACTCCAGCTGCAATTGTTCATTGAGGGCCCCATGGAACAATCTGTCAAGAGAGACAAAGCATAGTTGAAACATGTTTTCGAGGACGTTAACATGAAAGCATCATATCCTCCTGGTTTGGCTCAACCGGGCCACTACTCAGTTGTATAAGGATGAATGTCGTTGCCATTGATAATGTTTCATTCTGACTGTTATCTATTCCAGGTAAATAATTTCCTAGGTTTGGTTGCTCGATTTAGAGATGACTTACCTTGTCATGATATAAACAGGTTTAAATGGATACATAATTATTCTCCCTAAACTTCTAAATAGTAGCTTCATCAAAAAGGGTTCAAGTCATGATAATTAATCCTTTCCTGTAGAAGTGATACAACATCAACATCTAAACCTCCAATTACAATAATATAAATTCAACTACAGTCCCGTTAGCTTTTATTATATCCAGAATGTCAGTATCCTCTGCAACATGGAAAGCTAAAATTCAGCAGAAGCAGTTATGTGAAATATAACATTCCATGAGTTCCTCATTAGAATTATAAACAGCATGCTAACTAAACTAGTCACCAGAAGACCAAGAACGTGACTAATGCGGACGGAGTACCTATAGGAAGAAAATCAGGGAACCTAGGCATCTTTTCAAGAATCAAAACAAATATACTTTCTCCATTACAATTATATTAGCCCCTACGTACGCCACCTTTCTCCATTACAATTATATTAGCCCCTACGTACGCCACCTCCCTTAAGTGTGGAGGAATCAATTCAGTGTTGAGAAAGAGGAGATTGAATGTCCTGCTTTCCAAGAATTTACATTCCGCAGAAACAAATTACAAAGAGAAAATTTTCTTAGTTCTAAGCCACATAAAAGAGAAGCTTATCAGAAAGCTTAAACTAATAAATCCTACTAAAGTGTTGGAGAGATATCACTCAAAGAGCTAAAGAAGATTTTGAAGAGCATTTACAAATATAATAGGCAATAACGTTTGTTTGATAAATTGTGTGTTCTTTTCTAGAGACAGGCTAGCTCTATTCGATGTGTATAAGCAGCTTAATGCTTCGACCACTTAAGCAGACAGAAAGGGGAATGTCCCTGTGTAGATAAAGCGAATGGGTTGTACTCAAACAAGATGGCCTACTCCAGATGAACCCACAAATGAAAATCAAGGACCTAAGATAGATGCCTCTGTCAATTATAAGCTAATTGTTCCGACGTTCGAAAGACCAAACCAGAAAATAAGCTGCAAAACCATCACATGGTTTGGCAACCCAAATAAAATAATCTTGACTCCTGCAGGTCAATAACTGGTATGCCCATGTCACAGCAGACTTTACCAATTGGTTCACAATAATGACAATAGCCTATTCACCAATAAGCAATTGGTCTCTGTAAATTCAGGATTCAGTAGTTGAAAGGCCCCTTGTCTACATACATATTGAAAGAAAAGATTTCAACTCATTCAATGTGTCAATCACTTAGATGAGGCCTCAAACAATGTTGGACAGTAAGTTATTTAGTAATTAGCACAATAATTCTGAAGATTCTTGAAGGTCACATGGATAATTCCAGCCACGACTCAATAGAAACTCAATGAAATTTTATTAACAATACGAGCAAAGGGTGGCATTATGAAAAGAAAGACACAAGGAAGTATGGATTTACCTAAGAAACACTTAACACTTTGTTTTGGAGTCCTTTAATCAGTCAGATGAAAGTACATAGAAAATAGATTATAGATGCATCATTAACTTAACTTGCAGTGTGTTGAACAGACTTAAACATTCTAACCCACTCCGTCCATCCACAAAAACAGAGAGCGAAACAAAAGAAAAAAGTTAAAAGCCTTGTTTTACAGAATAGCGGTTTGTTTTCCATAATAGCAGTATTGTAACTGGTTTCAAACTTCTACTAAACCAAAAAGGGAACAAAATCATTTTACTACTTCATTTGATTTCACTATATTCAACTATTTCTAAGGATTTAAAAGTTCAACACTCAAATAGGCGTAACAAACCATGGTTGATTTCAACCGAAATTTTAACACAAGTTACAAGCCGCACAAAAAGCAAGAAAGACAGCATCGCAACTGAATAACATCGACAGATAGGGGAACCAGCCCTTTAGCTACGGGTTTAGCAAAACTCCAGTGTTAAAAATTCATATAATATATCAAGAACCCTGTAAACAAAAATTATTGTGATTCAGAACCCATAAACTAATATACAGATAAATAGGGGCGACAATAAGGAAGAACACGAACCAACAAGACTCCACTCTCTTTCCTCAAGCCAGGCTCTAAAGAGGGCTGCACTTGTAAAATCTTCTGCTCTGCAGTCAATGTTGAAACATTTGGTTCCACAGCACGGTGCTGGAAAGGCACCTCCGGAATCTGTTCCGTGGCATGTCTAGCACCCAGTCCAGATACAAGCGACATGGTGTTAGCCTGTTGGTTCAAGAATGGAAACCTTGTAGAAAAATCCAATGAAGCAAATCTTCTATCTTCTTCCATCATAAGCTCTCTTCTTACTTCGAGCTCCAACATTCGCCTTCGAGCAACCTCTTCTGCGATAATTTCTTCCCTAATACGCTCCTTCTCAATCTCTTTCCACATTGACTCACGCACATTGATAGAATCTTGAAAACGAGGGGCCATGTAACCAACTAAAATAAACAAAAACCAAAAAATAAAGAGAGAGATGGTACATGGAAGAGGTAGAAAGTGAAATCTTTTGAGATATACCCGAAGGGATAGTTAGTTGAGTGGAGCCAGAAATCTGATGATGAATAGCCCTTGAAGTTGAAGGTGGTTGATGATCATCAGGTGATGGATACTCCAACACCATACTTATTTCTTTTGCTTTTTTGAAACACAATGAGAAAGAGGTGAAGAATGTGTGAGGGGCGTTTGAGTTGAAGAGCAGTTAAGGGGTACAACTGAAGTGACTTTTCAGTTATTCTCTGCAAAACGTTCAGACTTCGTATCCTTCCCTTATAGTTCTCTCCATTTGTACTTGTTAAATTTAAATTTTAAAAATAGTTTAATTAATATTGGGAGTAATTTTGGAACTGTAATCTCAAATAACTACTCTAATTTTGGCAAGAAATTTATTGACATACATTCCTTCCATAAATTAAAACCATGTTTAACGTTCCAAACAGTAAGTTATTTTATCTTTTTTTTTCTTTTCTATTTTATCTTTTTTTTCTCTCCTTATATTTTACTCCCTCCGTCCCAAAAAGATTGTCTTAGTTTGACTTGAAATGTGTGGTTCAAAACAAGCCTTAGATATTTGTGTGGCTATAAATCATCTCATAAAATTAAATTATTTCTAAATATAGAAAAGTGTCAATCTTTTTGGGACAGAGGGAGTAGTACTTTTTCATATTTTCATCTGTTTCTCAATTATTACTCCCTCCGTCCCAAAAATATTGTCCTTCGTTCCTTTTTAGTCTGTCCCAAAAAGATTATCGCCTTTCTATAATTAGAAATAATTTAACTTTATGAGATGATTTATGGCCATATAAATATCTAAGGCTTTTTTGAATCATATATTTAAAAATCTTCATTTATTTTTTAAACTTTTGTATCATATCAAAAGAGGACAATCTTTTTGGGACGGAAAAAGTATTAAAGATAAAAATACATCAGTTTTCACTCAGAAGAAAAAAAGACATCAGTTTCCAAGACCTATTAACTTTTTAAGGACCATTTAAAACTCTACTCTCTAGTTGACTTGACATGCCTTTTAAAAAGTTACTCCTTTTTTAACTTAGCCTTTTTCACACTATTTAAAAAAATACTAATTTTTAAAATAAAATAAATAATTTTTAGTTAAAATATTCTTAATTAAATACTATCTAATTAATATAGTTTTTTATTATAAAAAAACTCACTTATCTAAATAAGAATAAATTTGAAAGAAAATAATTTCTTCTAGATTATGTAAATGTACACTTATTTTAAAATAAAATAAAAAGGTTAAGTGAACATTTATTATGAATTGAAGGAAGTAGTATTTATTAGGATTTATTTATTATATTATCTTTATTAATAATGTATTGAAAATCTAAGTTTGACTATAGTACTACTACTTTATGCGGTTACTGTGATAAAGGTAAAACTGAAAAAACATTCTATAATAGTTCTTCCTGATTTGTTAAAATGGACAACTAAAAAAAATTACTTTTAATAGAAAGTAAAGTAAAAAAGAGGGTGTATAAGTAGCATATATAAACATAATGTTGCAAATTTGCCGGTTGCAGAGCCTTTGCTTTTATCTGCCTCCATAACATATTGTGGTTTTTTTGTTTTTCATTTAGTGGTCGGTACCTGCATCGGAGCTCGAGTAAATTTGGATTTGCGTCGCATAAAACCCATTCAGGAGAAACACTCCCTACCAAGGATTTTTCATACCAAGGACTCGAAACCAAGACTTCTAGTTAAGGGGAAAACAGCCTCATCCACTGCTGTGGTGGTGCATATTGCGGGTTGCACAACCTTTGCTTCTATTTATGTCATTCTTCTTTTTTGTCCGCCTATTGCGAATCATGACACTTGATATAGGTGTGTTCGCTATGGAGAAATTTTTTTTCCTCGGAAAATGTTTTACTGGAAAATGTATTCTTGGAAAATAAGTGAATTTCTTACTTATTTTCTCATGTTCGGTTGGTAGTAGAAAATAACTTTAAAAAATATTCATCCAACCCACGTCCCACCACCCCCACCCACCTAGCCTCCGCTGCCTCCAAACACCCCCCCCCCCCCCCCCCCCCCCCCCCAAAAAAAAAAAAAACCACCATCCACCCACAAATTTAGCCACACAAATTTCCCCTTTTTTATAAATATTTTATAAAAGTAAATAAAATATATGAAGTAGAAAATTTGGGTAGGGGGTGGGTGTTGTAGAAAACCAAAAAATAAACACTATCAAAAACTTTCGCTTAAAAAAATAATTTTTTTCGGAGGGTGGTAGGATGTTGGGTCCCCCGGGGGGGGGGTGTAAAAAAATAAAAATTAAAACTTTTAAAAACTTTTTTTTTTTAAAAATGATATTTTTTTGAAGGATGGTGGGGAATGGGTCGGGGAGGGGGGTGGGTGGTGTAAAAAATCAAAAAAGAACTTTTAAAAACTTTTTAAAAAATATCTTTTTTTGGACAGGTGGGTTGGGTGGTGGTTGGGGCTTTGGTGGGGTGGGTGGTGGTAGGGTGGGGTGGGGTTGGGTGTGGGTGTGGGTGAGGGTGAGTTCAAGTATGGGAAGGAGACAATTAATATCGCTATTTGTGGGACTTATTTTCCATACTTATTTTAGGAAGTCATTTTCCTCATTTTAAAGGACTTGTTTCCCTATAAAAATATTTTTCAAAATTTTGACCAACCGAACATGAGAAAATTGAAAAAAAAAAAAATCTGAAAAATGTTTCCTCTATACCAAACACACCCATAGTGAGGAAATCTTCATGTGCAACGCTGCTTCCTAAAGCGCGACAGAAGAGCTTAAGGTTACCGCGATCATCTGAGCGCGGTTGTCGAGCAACTATCGCTCGTGCGATCTAAATGTAGTCACGCGCGCAACCTCAACTTAAGTCCTGATATTTTGTTCGTCTATTTTTAAGGTTTACTGACCATGTTTGTTTGAAGTGATGATGTCCATCCCATTTAATTGCAATTGGCATGTGCCAATTTGCTTGGATGACAAAAGAACTCAGAGAACAAGCCAAATTTGTGGATGACAAATTTGGATCCTTTTTCTTTTTTCCTTTTTTGTGCTTGGAGGCCAAGTTTGGTCTCCTATAAATGGAGAGTCATTCTTCCATTTGTAATCACACAAAACAAAGAGAGAAAGAAAGTGGGAGACTTTACGGATAGAGAAATAGTCTGTGAGGAAAAATAGAAAGTGTGAGCGATATTGTAGTGAGGTGAGAAAATCTTAAAAGAGGGTTATTTCTTTTGAGTGTGTAGTGGTCTTTGGAGTATTTTATTCAGACCTACAAAGTGTAAAATCCTTGCTATAGTTCTATCAGTTGCTGTTCTCGGCCCGTGGTTTTTCCTTTGTTGGGTTTCCACGTAAAAATTTTGGTGTCATTACTGTTCTTTTTTTTTCTTGTTGATTAACCGTATCACGGTGCTACATTATTATTCCGCTGTAAATACCGTGAATATTATTTCTGTGGTGGGTTTATTCTCAACAACTGGTATTAGAGCACAGGTTCTGCTCATTCACATAAATATTGTTTGCGGTAGGTCGTACTATAGTCGGTGAAAAAAATGTCTGGAGCTAAGTACTAGGTAGCAAAATTCAACGGTGATAGGGGTTTCTCAACATGACAGAGAAGGATGAGGGATTTGGTCATCCAACAAGGGTTGCACAAGGCACTAGGCGGCAAATCCAAAAAGCCCGAATCCACAAAACTTGAGGATTGGGAAGAAATGAATGAAAAGACAGCCAGTCTGAATCAGGTTGCACTTAACAAATGATGTGGTTAATAACATCATCGATAAAGAGAGTGCATGTGGTATCTGGGCAAGGTTGGAAAACTTGTACATGTCTAAGACGTTGACAAATAAATTGTACCTAAAGATGCAATTATAAGCCTTACATATGGGTGAAGGTACTAAGTTTTTGTCACATTTAAATGTGCTTAATGGACTAATCACGCAGCTAGAAAACCTCGGAGTAAAGATCGAAGAGAAAGATAAACTCGTTGTCATCTTCTAATGATAAGTCGGCAACAACTATCTTACATGGTAAGGATTCTGTCATGATCCAACTCGTGGCTCGTGCGGGCACCCACACTATCCCCCTAGTGGGCGAACCCTTCCCTTGAAGCTATCTCATTTTAGTTAACATTCAACAATGCGGAAATAAACAAATATCATACTAACAGTCTCAATATATGTAGATAAACAAATGCGGAAGCACTAATACATATAACCCCAAAACCTGGTATGACTCATACAAGAGCTACTAATAATAAATACATAGTCTGGCCGAATAATACAAGTTTCAAACTAGAATACTGTCTCAAGAGTGTGAAAGGGCAGATATAGAAATGAGGAGTCTCCGGGCTGCAGATCAGGCAAGTAGCTCACCCTGGAATATCCGGCAAATGGGCTCTTTTGACTTACGAGGTCGGGAAGTAGAACTAGCAACGAACTCTGCACTCAAGAAAAAGTACAACAAGAGTAGTATGAGTACAAACACACGTATTCCTAGGCATCATAGGCCGACAACGATTAGGCACACATATAAATGGACATAAACTAATAGATAGATCAGAGAAGCAATCAAGTACAATCATGAAACATGTTCGAACAATTATAAGATTAGATGAAGTGTATAAAGTGCCAAGTAAACAACCAAGAATAGATGAATGAATGTAGGTGTATGCAATGCACTAGCCAACTTTCCATATCCATACACACATGCTAAGGGCAATGCCTTAAATCCATGACCCATGGGGCACCCGCGAAGTCCAGGTACCCTCGTTTCGGCAAATGACCTTGGACATGAGCACTCTCTCGCGCCAGTAAATTACCTCGGATCACGAGCACTCATCTCGCTCCCAGAAGACCTCAGATCACGAGCTCTCGTCTCTCTTTTACGCTCTCCGGCAAAGACCTCAAAGGTTACACTCTCTCACTTATCATCATTTCAATCATTATCATATCAGATCACATTATGCAATAAAGAATGCATGCGATGTATGAATCAACCTCAAACAACACCATATGTCATGGGATCAACATAAACTTGCCATGAAATACACATCGCAATTTGATTCATTAACATTGTCTTTCCTTTCCAGATGATAAGTGAGATATCAAGAGATACAGACGAAGCAGTCAAGTTTCACAAATATCACAAACATGGCAACAAGCCCACATAATAACTGGTCAATACCAACCAAGTTGGAATCACCTCCACACCATGCCCGAAGGCCTATCATGCTTTCCCCGTCAATAACTATCATTTACATATGCTTCGCTAATCCGAGTGTAACCAATAGGTAAGCCGTAACTTACCTCGAAGGTAATCCTCTAGAGCTTCCCTTTCCGAAAAGCTTCTAAACGATCAAAGTCTATCAATTCGTTAATCTACATTAGATTACAAAGCTAAAGATACCCATAATGACATAATTCAAAACCGAAATAAAAAATGACCTTAAAGGGTGACCCCAGGGCCACAAGGCCAAAATCGAAAATTTATATTGAAAACAGTTTACCCAAAGTCTAGGGAATCAAAATACCAAGATTCATCACAAACTACTCTCAATTTGGTAATAATTTCACTATTTCATCAAAATCCCCAATTTAGAGCAAAACCCTCAATTTCCATAACCAAAATCTTGAGTAATAGAAGAATTCAAGATTAGAAACTAGTTACCCATTGATTAGATGTTTAAAAACTAGGAAATTTTCCAACAAAACTCGATTTATATAAAAAATGGTTCAAAAATCATTTTTGGGTTCATGAACCCAAACCCCCAGCTAAACTCATGATTTCCACCATAGATTCCATAAATAAAACATGATAAAAGCAATAAAAGAGTGTAGGAAACTTACCCCAAGGATGAATCTCAAAAAGCTCCACAAAAATCACCCTAATAAACCCTCTATGTCTCCAATTTGTGAATGAAAATAAATGGCTTCGAATTTGGGAATTTAAGGTTTTACGATTCTTAGCGATTCCGCACCTGTGGACCATTTCCCGCAATTACGACCTCGCATCTGCAGAGAAATGTCTGCAGATGTGGCCTTATTTAAACTTCAAAATCTCGCACTTGCGGACCAAGTCTGCGAGGTAGAGCCGAAGGAGGTTCGACCCCGGGTGCGCAGATGCGGCACACCGCCTACCGAGAAAATCTGATTTTTCACCAAGTTCAACAAAACTCAAAACTCGTACGAAGACTCCGTCACGCCCGAAACCCGACCTCGGACGTAATGTGCATCCGATGCTATGAACAACACCGGAAGCACCTTATGAATCGATAACCATCAAGTCCCGTTTTAATAATCTTTCATTAACTAATTAAAAGATGTTATAAAATCGCTAAACAAACTCATGCCCATAATTTAAGAAATAACATCAGCGGAAGTCTGCAATAAATAGATTGTCAAAGCATAGAAATACCTATGAGAGTCGAACAACGACTCAACCAATACCCACAAAACAACATCTATCTAAGAGCCTCCCCAAGATAGAGACCCTCGTAGATATCGCAGCCCAAAAACTATAAGCAATAAGTAAAATAGAGGGTGTCCTACGAATGAAGGTATGGCTCACCAAAAGTCTAGAAAGCAGCAAGTACTCCTAATCCGCGAGATCTGTCTGTACCTGCTCTTCTTCGTTACCTAACTTACCATTAAAAACAACAATGGTATGCACGATGCATTGGGTACCCGATGAAAGTTTTGGGGACAATAAGTAATATAACAAAATAATACAATGATGATTAGTGGAAACAGTTCTAATAGAATAATCTGAAATCAAAGACTAGATCAATCGTACAACTCAAAATCATCAATAGAAAACCATCAAGACAAGTATACATCTTTTTCGGTATACCATTTATTACCATGCGTCTTTTCAATTGAGACGATATCATCGACAAGCCACTCCCAGGCGAATAAGTTCATTATCATCAAAAGCCACTCACGAGCAACAAAGATACGAAACAAGCCACTCGTGACTTCCAAAATATGAAACAAGCCACTCACGAAATCAATCAATCGATACTTTCTGGCTAGGAAACCACGAGGCTAATCGTTCTACGGACTAGCATAGCAATAGATGCTGCCGGGCTATACGCCTCGGAGGTCAATCGTCTCCGGATCGACACAACAATACTCGTATCGATACGTTAGGATCCATAACTGCTGACTAATCGTCTACTGCAGACTATACAAATTTGCCATTACAAAGCCCCACCCATGAATAAGATTCAAATCATAGCATATTAGCTGAAATATCAATCATCATGGCATAGAATAGAATCCCAAGTTATATCATGATAGCCAAAGTAGACTCACTCCTTTAAACAAGTTTCACGTTCAACACAATCCATTTATATAGCATTCGCATAAGCTAATCAAGCTTTTCCGAAATCAAGTTTAAACATACCTTAGAGAGGAAAACAATCATGAATACATATATATTATATAGTACAAAACAAGGTTTAATATGGGCTTGTATCTCACGCACACAAACCACAACTAAAGTCACACAAATAGTTTCAAAAGAGTATGTTAAAAAAGAGACGTACAAATCACCTTCATAGTCAAAAAGGATTTTTAAAAGACAAATACGTCCAAAGAAGGTTTTCAAAAGAGACATACTTCAAAAGAAGATTTTCAAAAGCGACATACATCAAAAGAAGATTTTCATAAGAGACATCTTTCAAATCCCGCCGAAAGCTAGCAAAACGAGAATTTCAAGGTTCAACAATCAATCTACAATGGTTTTAGATGAAAGATTAGAACTTTACATCTTTCCATTAAGCCCTACCTTTTTTGAAAACTAGGGTTTTTAGGCCAAATTTTGTGTTCTTGCTTACATGCAATTCACCCATGGATTCTGATGATATATAAACGATGTATAGACCCCAAACAACCCCCATAACCATACTTGAATTTTAGAAACTTACCTCACAACAAATTCCCAACAATTCTCCTCTTCAACAGTTCTTGAGTCATAGGTGATTTTTGTAATATTAATCTTCGTTAGGTTGAGGTGATAATCATTCGAATTGATCAAGAACTTATCTTAGATGTTTTGGGGAAGCTTTAGGGTTGTTTCCTCTCAAAACGTCGGCCAAAATGAAGTGGGAATGAATATAACCAAGTTAGGCTTTAATAAAATTTGGGAAAAATTGCTTCAGACATAAAATGGCCTGGTGCGTCTTCTGGGACATCCCAGGGCAACGCGCACGGTGTATCTATTTTGACGGTGTCAATATTTTGAATTTCCTAAAAATTTAGCCTGGGGCGACTCGCACGCGCAATGTTTATACTATACTTAAGATATTCAGTAAAATGGGCATAACTCCTACGACAGATCTCTATTGGAGCTAGGCAACCTACCGTTGGAAAGATATTTCAAATACCTAAAACT
>NC_081344.1:22489237-22495465 GCF_029784015.1 Lycium ferocissimum
TTTTGGAATTGTATATTTCTTGAATGCTTTAGAAAATTTTGGCCAGAGGTCTGATCTCAAAACTGGCACAATTACCTTCTATTTATAGCAAACAATTAGGGCTTTAAGGACAAAAAAGGGAATGTCTTTCATCCAAACAAATTTCCCCCCAAAATACCATAATTTCCATCTCACCACAAAAATTTAAATTCGAGAAAGGACCAGATTATATCTAACAGAAATGTACTACCTTATCCTATATTCAACAATTTTAACAAAAATCGGATAATTACCAACGGATAGTACTAGAAGTTACACAAAATATCCAATAAATCCTAAATACTAGGATAGTACAGTGGGTCACACATTCAGCAAAAAATAGTACAACCAACGTTACAATGGTACTAAGTTAGGATAAAATCCCCAATTTTGTACTTTCAACCGTGAACCATATAGGAAGTTTCCCTAGATTCCCTCATAGAATGCTTATGGTGCACAAAATGGCTAAGAGACTCTGGAACAACACCCGTAGCAACCATAAGCACAGCAATAGCTCAGTAACATCCTAAACACGATTCAATTTGGGATGAAAAAATGAAATTCAAAGGAAATTAAACACGAAAATCACGAGTATTCGTGATTGGGAATAAAAGCCCTCAAGAATTTGGCAAAAAATGGCCGCAAATCACCATGAAAATATCACAATAGTGAAATCCTAATGAAGAGAATCAAATCGCCTCAAACGAACAAGAAAGGGGTCGAGTAACGAAATGAAAGATGGGGGGTGTGAAGTTTGTTTTAACAAACTTCATATCCCTTTTTTTTTAAAGCTTTCACTCCCTTATTTTGTAAAATAGCATATGAGACCCCCCTCCCTAATTTAAATCAATTAAAAACTATATATTATAAATAGTCATATTACTAAGTAAAAATAATTATTTAGGGTAATTAAAATTTTAAAATTCGCAATTTTAAAAAATTAGTTTCAAAACGAGCCTAATATTGATATAGTTCCGGGCATTATTTAAAAATGTGAAAAAACATGGTCAAAGTGAGCTGTAATTTATACGTCGTCTTAATTAACAATTCTCCTGAGTTAGACGGAGCGGGATTGGCATCTTCTTTTCAAATCACGTTTGTAAAAGTAAATAACTCGTAATTTCTTGTAATTATTAATTTTTATGAAAATAATAATTAAATGTCAAATTTGCAATTATCACTGGATTTTTAAATTTTCAATTAATTAATCTAATTTTTAAGGGCATCCTTACTCCGTCTTGGACTCGGGAAACTTGAAAATTAAAATATACGTTTTATGAGGTGAAAATTAGGTGTCAAAAAGTACATGTGGTATCTGTATAAGGTTGGAAAACTTGTAGATGTCCAAGACGTTGACAGATAAATTATACCTAGAGAAGCAATTATACGACCTACATATAGGCGAAGGTATATTTTTTGTCACATTTAAATGCTCTTAATGGACTAATCACGCAGCTAGCATACCTCGGAGTAAGGGTCAAAGAGGAAGATAAAGTTATCGTGCTCCTGAACTCGTTGCCATCTTCTAATGATAATTTGGCAACAACTATCTTACATGGTAAGGACTCTATCACGATCCAACTTGTGGCTCGTGCGGGCACCCACACTATACCCCTAGTGGGCGAACCCTTCCCTTAAAGCTATCTCATTTTAGTTAACATTCAACAATGCGGAAATAAACATATATCATACTAACAGTCTCAATATATGTAGATAAACACAGTGGGGAAGTACTAATATATATAACCCCAAAACCTGGTATGAGTCATACAAGAGCTACTAATAATAAATACATAGTCTGGCTGAATAATACAAGTCTCAAACTAGAATACTGTCTCAAGAATGTGAAAGGACAAATATAGAAAGAAGGAGTCTCCGGGCTACAGATCAGGCAAGTAGCTCACCCTGAAATCTCTGGCAAGGGGGCACGGATCACTCACGAGGTCGGGAAGTAGAACTAGCAACGAACTCTGCACTCAAGAAAAAGTGCAACAAGAGTAGTATGAGTACAAACACACATACTCGTAGGTATCATAGGCCGACAACGATTAGTTCACACATATAAATGGACATAAACTAACAGATAGAGCAGATAAGCAATCAAGTACAATCATGAAACATGTTCGAACACATATAAGATCAGATGAAGTGTATAAAGTGTCAAGTAAATAACCAAGAATAGATGAATGAATGTAGATGTATGCAATGCACTGGCCAACTTTCCATATCCGTACACACACGTACTAAGCGCTGCGCACCAGCCATGACTCATGGGGGACCCGTGAAGTCCATGTACCCCTCGTCCCGGCAAATGACCTCGGACACGAGCACTCTCTCGCTTCGATAAATAACCTCGGATCACGAGCTCTTATCTTACTTTGATAAAGACCTTGGATCATGAGCTCTTATCTTTCTTTTATGCTCCCCGACAAAGACTTCAGAGGCTCCACTCTCTCACTTATCATCATTTCAATCACAACATATCAGATCACATTATGCAATAAGGAATACATGCACCATGTATGAATCAACCTCAAACAACATCACATATCCTGGGACCAACAGAAACTTGCCATGAAGTACACATCACAGTTTGATTCATTCACATTGTCTTTCCTTTCCAGATAATAAGTGAGCTATTAAGAGATAGAGATGAAGCAGTCAAGTTTCACAAATATCACAAATATGGCAACAAGCCCACATAATAGTTGTCAATACCAACCAAGTTGGAATCACCTCCACACCATGTCCGAAGTCCTATCACTCTTTTCCGGTCAATAACTATCATCTACATATGCTTCGCTAATCAGAATGTAACCAATAGGTAAGCTGTAACCTACCTCGAGGGCCGAACATGTGCCATGAACTAATCCACTAGAGCTTCCCTTTTCGAAAAGCTTCTGAACGATGAAAGTATATCAATTCGTTAATCTACATTAGATTACAAAGCTAAAAATACCCATAATGCCTTTTTTTTAAGCAAAACCAACCAGACTGATGCTGTTGGATCTTTATTCAAAAAACAGTCAAGATATTTACAGAACAAAAGTGGAAGAAACTGAAAAAATAAACTATACTACTCTGTCCTAGGAAAGAAAAAAAGTTTAAGCATTGTAAGGGCAGCCAAGTACAAAAATGAAGGAACTGCACACAAGAACACCCCTTCTTTGGATTGATGCCATTATTAGTCACCTCAAGCTCTCACCAGGTGCTATGAAATCAAATATCACTGAAAATCATTCAAGAAGAAGTGTGGTAGGAAGTTCCTCATAGTTGCTATCCTTTAGTATCCAGTATATTTGTTCAATCTTACTTCTGTGGCCATGCTGAATGTTTGTAGCTGGATTAGGTAGCTAAAGAAATCCTGTTAGCAGGATGAACATTTCTGTTAATACCACACACGAAGAAGGATAACCTTAGTTATACAATCAGGTTTTCAACAATCAGAACAGGCTTTTTTTTTGCAGAAATCTTTACTTCATTGAAAAATTAAACCATGTTTCTTAAACTGTTGGATTGTATATAGAAGTCTGATGTGTATAAGTATCTCAGTATGGTTCTCTAATTCTGTATACCTTGCATTTGAAGTTAGGCATCATCATCTTGTCACTATTGAGAATCTTCTTTGCACCTGTTGGCAATTCAGCCAATGAATGGCGTTTGCGCAAAATCAAAAACCAAGTTAGCTAAAAAATCTGCAAGTGCATTGCCTTCCCTAAGGATGTGAGCAAACTGCACTTGCCCCTTGTTCCTCCAAAATTTGATCTTACTAACTTCCATACTGATCTTCCATGGAATCTCCCATACTCTTTGTATAATATATACCATGGACAAAGAATCTGATTCAATCATTATAGGCACCAGATCATTTTTAATGTAGAAGTCAATACCATCCAATATAGCCACAGATTCTCTTTGTAATATTTGTTGTATCAGCTAATCCTCTTACACCAGCATATATCAGGTTTCCAACTTCATCTCTAATGTAGAAAGCAGCTGAACTCAGTCCTGGATTGCCCCTTGAGGCCCCATCTGTATTGTACTTGAACCAGCCTGTATCAGGACACTTTCATTGCACCCTTTTATATCCCACTTTAGGCTTGTAATCCTCCAAATATTTCACCATCTGAGGCCAATCATATGGTCATATGGAATGTTTCTTAGCCAAGGAAATAATGTCTTCACCAGGTGGTGCAAATTGTAGTTGATCCCATATATCACCTTTATTTTATTCATCTTACCCCCATGCATGATAGTATTTCTTCTCTTCCATAGTTACCAACATATGAATCTTTAAGTGCACCTACATAGCTGAAACACTTGAGCTTTATAGGACTGCATATTCCACCATTGTACTATTGTACGATGAATCGGTATCCTTGGATCAATTATCCCCATGACGGCATTATAGTATTGCCATATTCTTTGCTTTAATAAATTCACACTTTTTGTTAAGAATAAATGTTGAACTGTCTCCTCTTGATGAGGGTCCAGACAACATCTACATCTAGATACGATACTAATATTCATTCTCTTTAGGACATCATCAACTGGTAGTTTCAACTTCCACAATCTCCAAAGGAAGCAAAAAATACGAATTATACAAAAATAAACCTGGCAATCATGAGGAAACATGATAGAGGACAAAAGCCCTCAAAAATCCGATGTAAAACTGCCATGAAACACCGTGAATTTGATCTCTAATCAAACCCTAAAAAAGTCACCATTTTTGCTTGAGAAGAAAAGAGAAGGGATCGGGGCGGAAATGAGGAAATGTGGGGGGGGGGGGGGGGTGGGGTGAAAAGGATTATTTTATTAAACTTTTCACTCCCCTTTTAATATAAATCCCCGAGTTTTTAAAGCATTTAAAATGAACCCCTAGTTTAAATAAAAGACCTTTTCCAAACCTTGTACCTCATATTTAAAAATAAATACAGCTTCTTTTTAAAACGTATTCGTCTAAAACCCTTTTTGACGGAAACAAAATTAATAATACGTCGTTTTAAAATATGAGCGTTAATATGAGCCCAATATTGACATGGTTCCGGATAATATTTAGAAATGTCAAAAATGCGGTCAAAATGAGCCGTAATTCGTACGTTGTTTCAATTATCAATTTTTCCGACCTACACGAAGCGGGATATGTATCTTCATTTCAAATTATATTTATAAAAGTAAATAAACTCGTAATTTTCTTACAATCGTCAATTTTTATGAAATAATAATTAACATGCCAATTTTTGTAATTTTCTCGGAATTTTTGAAATTTTGAATTTTTTTTAAGAGCATCCTTACTCCGTCTTGGACTCGGGAACTTTGAAAATTAAAATACGCATTTTATGAGGTAAAAATTAGGTGTCAACAGGTATACCCTAGATCGAAGTGGTAGTTTTTTTTGGGATTGGCACGGGCTCTGTTATCCCTTCGAGGTCCCTTCCTAGACCCTTTCCTGTTTCAAAACCATTTCTCAGCATGGTAGAGGCAATCATTCTATAGACTGCTAGCATGGGTTTACCAACCTCTTCCTCCGCATGTGTGGCCCCAACATATTCCACTGCATGAAAGTTTGGCAAGTAAGGGCTCCCTTCGATCACAGGAATGATGTTGTAAGGATACTTCTGAATATCCTTCTCAGCTGCCACTACAATTTCCCATCCTTGCCATTTAAATTTGATGGCCTGGTGTAGAGTTGATGGGATTGTGCCGGCGGAGTGTATCCAGGGTCTTCCCAAGAGCATATTGTAGTTGGTGGTGATTGCCATGACCTAGAATTCTGCTGTGAAAGAGGCAGGTCCAACCTGGATCTACAAGTCCACTTCTTCTAGGAAGTCACTTTGGGACCCATCAAATCCCCTGACATTTGTCCCGCTATGACGTATTTTGCTCATATCATAACTGAGCTGTGTTAAGGTGGTGATGGGGCAGATATTGAGGCATGATCTATTATCCACAAGCACTATCCCTATTGCCTTGCCTCCGCATTCCATGGTGATGTTGAGGGCCCTATTGTGAGAGGTCCCTTCTGCTGGCAACTTCTCTTTTGAGAAGCAGATTTTGTGTTCTCCGATAATGTGGGTTACCAGCCCAGCTAAAGCTTCGCTGCTTGTACCAACTGGTACGTATGCATCATCTAACACTCTCATGAGAGTCTGCCTATGTGATGGGGAGCTGGCTAGTAATGAAAACACCAATATTTATGTCGGTGTTTTC
>NC_081344.1:22495565-22523620 GCF_029784015.1 Lycium ferocissimum
TGATTTAATTTTTAGGTTTAAAGTTGACCCTTCCTTTTCATTTTTTTATCAAAACTCTTGATACTTAGGAACAAACCATTTTCAGATGAAGGACTTGTGACATGGACTACACAAAATAAGTTATGGACATTATATTTTTAAGCAACAAGTTCAAACAAGAAATTAAAGCCTTGATCAACCCAAAGAAAAACAGATTTCATACTCAAGCACCTTAATCATATTAGTTCTAGGATTTGCTACAAATCATAGACAATTAGCACACACTCTGGCCTACATTAGATGAGAACATGATCACAGGTGTTTCCTTCAATAGCTTACCAATTCATAAACCAAAACTGAACCTGATTCCATTTTAAATCTGAATATTAGTTGATAAAAGAAGCAAACTGTTAACTAATCCTATCTTTACTCTATTCTATGTGAGTAAGGTCATTTAAGAAGGAAGGAAAAGAAAAATGGAATAATCTACTGTTATATCTTCAGAGAACCAGCAAACAGATTCAACTTATGATTAAGTATTTATTTATTTTGAAAGAAGGGAACACACCAAAAATTGTATCCAAATCAATTGTTAAGTTAAAACATTTATGATTAAGAAAACCTTGATAAAAGACTTTGCCTTACAAAGGAGGGTAGTTCACTGGCTGATTCGCAAAAGGTATGTGATTTCTAATTATAAACACAAGCACACATTACAAGTGTTCTATTGTTACATCTCGTATTTTCATGCATTAGAAAGCGTGCGAGTGAAATGACATTAGTAAAGGGAAATGAGATTATCTCCCAAACTTATAGGTGGTTAGAGTGATGGTACAGATATGTCGTAAGGATTAAAAGTTAAACAAATCGAAGAAAATAAGTTTCGTTGAGGTTCGAAATTTATTTTAATAAAATACGGTCCAAGCTATAATATCCCATATTTTTGGACTAGGAAATCGAACAGTCCAACATGAGAAAATTTACCGAGCTTGGAGGATTTGGTCATATTCAAGTATGAAAATCAAGAACTCGGTGTATACAGGGATTGAAGTCCCGAAATGATTTAGGACAAAAAAGTGTGACTACAATAATTGCAAATAATATTTTATGTGTGGCAGATGAGGTTATGGACTAGTGCTATATCACATGAGTATAATAATGAATATATAAGTACTATTTAAGTAGATTGAGATCAAAAAATTAATTATGTGCATAATTGGTTAAATATTGGAATAAAGGAGAGTAAAGATTAATTGTGGAATTAATAGAAAGGGGGATAAGCATTAAGTTGATTGCTATGATTGACACGTGGGTTCTTGGCAATATTTTGAAACTGACTAAGCAAGAATATGGGTAGGTGTCTTTTAAGATATGAATTGCTTTCATTAGTGGACCCCATGGTCCACTATATATGTTGCACAAATCACCTCCTTACTTTGGTTGAGATAGATGTTATCTTGAGAAATGATTATAGGTGCATTATTAATTTATTTTAGCTATGCAAAGGAGATACATATTTCTTTGCTTATTCCTACGTTAGTTACTGAGATATTAGAACTGGACAACATTTTGCTCTCTTTCAATAACCAAAACAGCAACGTGAGATACAAATTTGAAGAAGCAAAGTATCATTTCTCTCAAGAACAACATGTGGGCTATGCTTACCACTTTGATCTCGTTGTCCCGTTTGTGGCGTGGTTTAATTTGGGCTTCCATCAAAGTAAAGTAAGATTGAAGAAGAGTAGTTCTTGGCATATAAGGTAATAATTCTCCTATTCTTGATATATTTAAGTTCGTCCGGGTCATAGCTAAATTGTCGAATGAGAAATATAGAATTGTTAGTAGGAAATCATATTTGACGTTGTTGTTGTTGTTGTTGTTGTTGTATTGACTGTTTGGTAATATTCTAAGTTGTGTTGTGGCTGGAAATTGTTGGAGTAACTTGAGTATATTGTTGTTGTTGTTGTTGTTGTTGTCATTGATATGTATTTTGAAGGAAAGAAAAGATTGGAGAAGTGTGTTTGATAATCGTATTCGAGCTGGTCGCTCATCGTGAAATGTTTATGACTTGTTGTTACTACATGGTATCTTGTTATTGATATATATACTTGCTGGATTGTTTTGGTTGTTGTTGATAGATGGAGTTGGGGAAAATGAGAAGAACAGGGGAGATGCTGCATATTTTATTTTAGGATAAGTTAAATTTTCGTTATACGATTAAGAGAATCGTTTGTATGGTTAACGATAGTATCATTATTGTTATCATATAGGTCGAGGAGCAGATACGAGTTGAGTTCTTGAGCCGTTGAGCTAAGACCAGGTATGTTAAGACTGCTCCTTCTTTTCTTAGCATGATTCCATATGTAGTAAGAGTGTAACGAACCGAATGACTAGAGATTTGTCAAAGTAGAGCTTGTCATATTGTTGCATAGTTCCCGAATGTTATGTTATTTTATCTGAGGGGCCATATCCCCTCCCTATGTCCTTAAGTTTATAGAGAGATAGGAGAGACATGTTACAGTGTCAGTATTTTTCAGCATATGCATGATATACATATATTTTCTTTAGCCTGACCACTTGGTCAGTGAGACATATATTTTCTTTAGCCTAACCACTTGGTTAGTGATAAATTTCTTTAGCATGACCACTTGGTCAGTGAGACATTTTCTTTAGCCTGGCCACTTGGTCAGTGAGACAGATATGCCTGGCCTATGGGTCAATGAGACAGAATTGCCTGGACGATGGGTCAGTGAGGCAGATTGCCTGGCCGACGGGTCAGTAAGATAGATTGCCTAGCCACTTGGTCAATGAGATTTTATAGTTGCCTGGCCACTTGATCAGTGAGATATATGATAGTATTATATTGCATTTCATATTAGACAGGTCAGGTGATATATTCAGGGCATTCTTTGGCCTCCAGATTATTACGTTTTCAGTTCAGTTATTTATTGCCTTACATTCTCGGTACATTGTTTCGTACTGACGTCCCTTTTGCCGGGGGCACTGCATTCATGCCTACAAGTACAGATAGACAGACTGGTAGACCACCCAATTAGGCAGGACCACATATCAACTGATTGGTGAGCTCCCTTTGTTCAGAGTTGCCACGTCTTTTGGAGTCTTTCTTTTGTGACTACAGATTGGATGGGTATGGCGGGGCCCTGTCCCGACCATGTTATATTACGTATTCCAGTAGAGGCTTGTAGACAATATGTATAGTCAGATGATGTCCAGTCTTGTTGTTTCATAAATTGTTTGCAGTCGAGCATTTACAGACTATTCTATTTCAGAGTATTATATGATAGCCCTATTAGCCCACCTATGTTTTTATGTACATCAGGAGGTACTTGGCTAGTACGGTCAGGTGCCCGTCATGGCCCTTCGGTTTGGGTCGTGACATCTATTCATGTTCATCTAACCTAGCATGTAAACTGCCCCATTTCCTTTTAGCAATACCTAGGAGTTGAGTAGAAGAAAATAGGTTGAACTTCACTACATTGGTTCTACACAGGATTATAGTTAACAAACTAACATGACTTCAAGAAGGAAGGAAAAGGAAAAATGAATTTTTAAGGTACTTCAACCACATAAATGAACAAACAAACAAGAATTCCAACCAGCCTACTTTCCAATGAGTTTCAACATAACATTCACACTGTTTCTCCTATTTTTGCCTCAAGTAAATCATAAGTTAAACACACAACCAAATAGAGCAGCCTTTAGCAATAGGAACCATCATTAGCAAGCACCAAACCACAAGCAATCTAACTAATGCAAACACAACTTAGGCTAGACCAAATTCTAAATAAGTAAAAAAATAAGAATGAATCAAGGGTTACCTTTT
Source organism: Lycium ferocissimum (assembly GCF_029784015.1). Lineage (NCBI taxonomy): Eukaryota > Viridiplantae > Streptophyta > Magnoliopsida > Solanales > Solanaceae > Lycium > Lycium ferocissimum. The sequence goes on from NC_081344.1 coordinate 22,499,389, forward strand.
ATGTGCGCAGCCAAGAAAAGAGTGGATTTGGGAGCTTTTTTGCTTCTAACCTCAACAATTCAGCCACATGAAAAATAAAATAAAGCAGGAAAATATTTTAGAACTGAGAAAACCCTAACTATTTTCAGTCAAGGTATTTAAACATTTTTACTAAGAAGCTTTTTAAAAATTGAAATTTTCCAACTTCTTCAACTTTCTAATTTTTTCTCTATATTTTCTATCTCACTATTTTTCTCCTTGTTCTCCCGAGCTCCCTTTTTTTTTTTTTTTTTTTGTGAGAGTGGGATTCTATTTATAGAACCCCAAAAGTTCAACCAAGACTAACAATGAACGATGTGGGACAAACCCTTTTCCAAAACCAAACACTCAGTAAATGAAATCAACGTCCCAGATCTAGAGGTATAACACACATGCGGTCAGATCTAACCCTTCTTGGGTCGATTTGATCCAACAGCCATGAATCAATAGGAAATTGCGAAGAATAATAAATAATATAATCTAAAAACAAAAGAAAATCATAATTTTGACTGAAAAATCTAAAAAAATGAGTAAAAACAAGGATTCATTACCGTGTTTGGGTAAAAAGAACGTGAAATCGGGTCGAACGTTTAATTCTTTCACCATAATAAGCATGCAATAGCTGTGTTTGTCAGCTATGCTCTGCAACCTTGCCATTTTTGGCGGAGAGAAATGATGAAATCTCAAGGCGGCGCTAAGGTTTCACCAAAGAGGAAGAGAGAGAAGCGGGGTGAGGGGCGGGGTGATTTCGCAAAACAAAAGGAAATGAAGTAAAAGGGGGGTATACCCCTTCTTATCTAATATAACAAATTGGGCCGGGTCTCAGCCTGGTCTTGGGCTGGACTCGGTCCGAGTTTAAAACATTATAAAGGGGCCCTATACATATATGTATACACTAAGTGTATACACATATATATACCTCTATATATACCTCTTATGTATATATATATATATCTGTGTGTGTGTGTGTGTACTTGATGTATATATATGTATACCTGGAACGCATAATTTATTTTTTTTTAGATAAATATCAAAATTGACGAAATTTTAATTATAGGAAAAATTAGGACATAATCATTTTATTAAAATAGTTTAAAAAATTGATCAAATTGTGTTAATGGGCTTAAAATTACGAATCACAGCCTTAATTAATCTTAATCTGACTGATCATTTCAATTATGGCCTTTTTTGCCTAATTAGTAAATTTTGAAATTAAATTACATTAATGACCTTAATAGATTTGAACCAATGAACTGGTTATTTCAAATAAAACTATTAATAGGCTAATTTTACAAAAATGACTGGCTAATTTTACAAAAATGACTCTAATTTCTTTAAATCATGAACTGATTAATTTAATTGTGGCCATGACAAAATATTTATATATAAAAAAAGGCTCAACTTGCAGTAATTATCACTTAATTAATTAATTAGCGTAATTAAAACATTTATGGGCAATTATGTTTTTTTTTTTTTGACAAATCATGCAATTATATAAAAATTAGAGATTTAGAGGGTTAAATGGTTAATCACTCAAGTTACTTAAATTAGTCAAACTTTATGGATTAAAAGGAATAAAGTATTTGTAAAATTTTGATTTCTTGACAATTTTAAACAATTAAATAAATGATTATCTTCTAAACAAAGACCCTTCTTTTCTCTCTCTCTCTCTCCCTTTTTTTAAAAAATTAACTTTAACAAACATCTCATAAAATATCATGAAAGCACCCATTAATTTCTAAATAAATTTATGATGCCATGAAAATCCCCTTTTATCAATTTAAGGGAGTGAAATATTGATTTGGACAATTTATAACAAATTATTTAAATCTTTCAAGATGCCCAGCTCATTTTGTTTATTATCCAAGGACTCTGAGTGATTGAAATAAATTATAGGAGGTCAAAAATTAGGTGTCAACAGAGATTATGCTTTGCTTGGCCAATTTATATGTTTTTTTTTCACCCCCACAAAAAGTGAACACTGTTTTTAGTGAATTTTGTCTCATCTGAATGACAGATCCAATTTTCATCATTGTATTCATCTAATACAATGGAAATCCACATTCAATATCATCATTGTGGTACCTTTCAAATATATTTTTTCCACAATAAAATTAATTTCATTATCAAATAATTTGTAGTATCTCCTCAAATATGTGTTTTCAAAAGCATTTTGAATAACAAGACCACGTGACATATTATCACTTTCCAAAAATTCTCTCAACAAAACTCTTAGTAAAACACCATGACCCCCACATTTTAAAAATTTAAGAAAAGGGGGATAATATTTTTATAACTAATAACACATCGTAACCCTTCAAAAAATTTAAGATAGGGGATTTATATTTTCATAACTCATAAAAAATATTACAAATTTCTCATAAGAAATTTATTTAAAAACAGTGAGCACAAATAAATGATGATTACGATATTCATCTCTTATAAATATGTTGTTTAGATTGATGCAAACTTATCATAAATAATATCTTCACTCACACTTTTCCAAAAACAATAGCTCCACAATACATCAAAATGGCCCGAATATTTTAAACTATGGATCACCCCAGCTAATGCTAATATTTATTTTTTTCAAAAGTGAGTTTAAGAAGAACTTTTTCGTTTCAAGTACTACTCAAGTTCTTGAATCATCAAGATAAATAAATCATTTTTCTTCTTCAACTTGGGTTTAGACCATAAAATTATTTGTTAGCACAAAGATGCTTAGTAGCACCAAAATTTCTAACACTCAATCTCTCACATTAGCCACAAGATTCGCTTGAGAAATGACCGCCACAATTATGTCATCTGCTTAGTCAAATTATTTTTCCTTAGCAGGATTATCGATTCTCCGAATTTTCTTCTACATTTAGAAGTATGATGGCTTAATTTGCCCCACATAAATCAATTGTTATTTCCATTGGTAATTAGTTTTGCAGAATCTGAAAACCATCTCATTTGACATATAAATCAGTTTTATCAAGTTTCACCTCATGAAAAAATTCTTACATTAATGTCAATTTCACTTTCGTCTTCAAATACCAAAGTATAATTTTCTAAATGTAAAAGCTACAAAGTTAAGAATTTGACTTCCGCATAAACCATAGTAATAGTAGTAACCTTAAGTACTTCAAGTTGAAAGGAGCAAAACCATTGAATACGATATCTTATCCCAACTATTATATGGGAATAATAATAATCAGCCTTTGTCAAGGCATAAGTCGTTGCTTCAAGGTCTACTCCAAATACAAATATTTCTTTAAAATAAATTTATCTACCAATATGAAAGTCTTAAACTTCCTCAAATATCATGCACCACACACCATTTTTTTTTTCTCCAGAAGACAAGTAGATAGTATATGCAAATCAAATAATTTAATAGTAACATAACTTCTTCAAAAGAGTACCAATTTTCTCAATTACCCTTTAATTAATTTATTAAAGATCCAAAGAGAAACTAAACAACCATGCTAATTCAGAAGTTAGACGCAATTAAATTGCAAAAATTAAAGCTTGGAACACATACCTGTATATATATACACACAAAGTTAGAAATATCCTTAAGATTGTTGGAAATCTTACAAAAAACTTGACCAAGAACACTTGTAGAGAATTCTTCAAAGCTTGAGGCATGTCCAAAGACACCGTCCTTAAGGATATTTCACTCTTGTATGGGTGTATCCCCCAGGATTCAACAAGCTCTTCCAGTATAATACTAGGAAGCCAGAATCTAACATAAAATATGAAAGAAGGAATTTGTCTTTTGATGTAGTACCCCTAAAAAAGGAGAAGACTTAGAGAATAAATAGATAAATGAATAGAACAAATGCTTTAACATCTGATAACGATCAAATATTGAATTATCAGTGGAGCTGTCACGACCAAATTTTACTAAGTCGTGCGGGCACCTACGTTTTCCACCTCGGTAGGCGAACCCTTAACTCAACATTCAAAATAATAGAAAATAGCGGAAGAAGTAAAATAGCGAGAGTCTCACAATTATAATACAAATAAGAAAATGCGGAAGTAAATGATTCCCAGTATCTGGTCTGGTCATATAAGAGCATCCAACCAAAATCTACAAGTCTGGAATATCAATAATACATCAAGTCCGAATATGTCTCGGAATAGGAAATAAGACATAAATAAGAAGAATCTTCAAGGCGGCGGACGTCTCGTGCTCACCCTGTAGACTCTAAGCAACTCTTGGGGTGACTATCAGCCATGAGAAATAGAAGTAGATCCAACCTGAAATTCTACATTCATAAAAGAATGCAGCAAGTGCAGGTCAGTACAAAACCACAGTACTGGTAGGTATCATCGGCCGACTAAGTTTAGCTAACATAATCCAGACAATAAAGCAAGATAAGCAGATAAATCAACAAGTATAAGTCAAACGCAATTCAGAACCAAGTACACGCCATCACCCAGGTTGAAGACTCTAAACCCAAGTGTGTCAAGTCTCAATATATCTAATCTGAAAACAAACAACACAAGAAAATCACCAGATCATCACAATATAACCCATAATGCAATGCAATGCAATGATGTATAAGTGCAAATGCAATGCTATGTACACATGTAGTCCGGACGGAAACCTCCACGTCTTGGTAGCACAACCCAGGGTGACTCGCGAAGTCTAAATGCTACTGGTCCCGGATCTTTGCCCAATAGACAGACGAGACTTCGTATCTTTGCCCACTGAGGATTTTCATCAGCACCACCCCGGGAGACCCGCGGAGTCCATGCACTCACTCAATCGACGATTTCAAGACAAGCATCGGATATCGGACTCTCACGTCATTCTCATCCAGACTGAGCCCAGCTCATCACAGTGTTTCATCAAGTATCAATAATGTATTAATAGTATATCATGAAGGATGAGAATGCATGCAATGTATGTGTCAACCTCAATAATCGATCAATATCACAAATACCAAACATGGGTACGCCAACAATATCATGGAAGATTACACAAGCCATATAGAACACTATCCTTGTATCAACATTAACAAGTAAGGTACTGCAATATCACAACCAAGATGTAACAACAATCCCCAATATCTACTATCATCACGTGGCATCAAGCCCACAATAATAGAATAATCAAGTCACAACACAACGGGGTGGCCAACCCCAATCAAACAACAGGGACCAACCTAAGACAATATCTAACCCTACTTCTTACCCAAAGGTTTACATACTATCTCCGACAATATTATCTAAATATATGCTTCGCTACATGAACTCTCACCAAGGGTAAGCCATAACCTACCTGGAATGCCGAACAGTAATAATACCAACAATCACTCCTTAGCCTTTCCTTTCCTTCGAGCCTCGAGATCAAGAAAGTCTAGTCATATTTGAAATCTAGATTAGAAATCATGAAGATCGATACCTATATTGCTATCATTCAAATTGGGTCAAAACCAATCCTAGAATTTGGGGAACCGGGGCCCACAAGGGCAAAACGGAAAATTCGAGGGTAAATTATCCAATTAAACACTAGTTGATCAAAACCCATCAACTAATTTCTAAATTAACTCAAGGATTCATCCAAGTTCAAAATCCAAACAAAACCCCTAATTTTGGGTATAAACCCTAACTGTTAAATTCAAGAATTCATCACTAATAATGGAGGGTTTACCTTAAACATTATTAATGCTTACGCGCCACAAGCTCAATCAATTGGACGAGGAGGAGAAGAGGCACTTTTGGGAGGATTTAGACGAAATGGTGGGAGGTATACCGCCCACCGAGAAATTATTCATATGAAGAGATTTCAATAGATACATCGGGTCAACCTCGAGGGGTTATGATGATGAGCATGGAGGTTTAGACTTCGGAGTCAGGAATGGAGGAGGAGTCTCACTTCTGGATTTCGCTAAAACTTTTGGATTGGTGGTAGCCAACCCAGTTTCCCGAAGAGGGAGCATATATATATATAACCTATATATATAGACGGTATATATATATATTAGAAAAGAGGATAAAGGTCTTTGTAAAGCAAGCAAGGTCATTCCGGGTGAGAACCTTGACCAAGATAAGCTCTTGGTGATGGATTTGGAGATTGTTAGGAAGAAGAAAAAATTTTCTAGGGTTGTGGATGACCGGCCCGAGGATCTTATTAACGGGGGAGTTTGACTTTTTCGAATGCCCAGGAGATGGGGAAGAAGTTGATGGCTATGGGGGCTTGTGAGAGTAGGGGGGACACGAGCAGTATGTGGGATAGGATGGCGAGCTGCATTAGGGAAGCAGCTAGAGATGTTCTGGGAGTCTCGAGAGGTCGCCGTGGTGGGCAACGAAGGGGACTAGTGGTGGAATGGAGATGTCCAAGGGAAGGTCAAAACAAAGAAGGTGGCGTACACGAAGTTGGTATACCGCAAAGATGATAAGGAGAAGTGGACAAATAGCGAAATATATAAGATTTCGAGAAAGGAAGCAAAGTTGGCAGTTTCGGCAGCAAAAACGGTAGCTTTTGAACGCCTATATGCAGAACTAGAGGACAAAGGCGGGGATAAGAAGTTGTTCAGGCTAGCCAAGGCGAGGGAGAGAAAGGCACGAGACCTGGATCAAGTAAAGTGCGTCAAGGACGAGGATGGAAAAGTATTAGTGGAGGAAGCTCTCATTAGATGGAGATGGCAGTCATACTTTTATAAACCCTTGAACGAGGAAGGTGACACAAACATTGTGTTGGGAGATTTGGAGTAATCTGAGAGGCGTCGCGATTTTGGGTATTGTAGGAGTATAAAGGTGGAAGAGCTTAAGGGTGTTGTTCATAGGATGCGCAGGGGAAGAGCTACCGGGCCCGACGAGATCCCTGGAAAGCTTTAGAAGAGTCCGGTCAGGGCAAGTTTGGAGTGGTTGACTGGATTGTTTAATGTTATTTTTAAGACGGCGAAGATGCTTGAGGAATGGAGGTGGAGTATGATGGTTCCTTTGTATAAGAACAAGGGTGATATTCAAAGTTGCAACAACTATAGAGGGATCAAGCTACTAAGCCACACTATGAGAGTGTGGGAAAGAGTGGTGGAGACGAGGGTGAGAAGAGGCGTGTCCATTTCAGAGAATCAATTCGGATTCATGCCGGGGCGCTCGACTACGTGCTATTCATCTTGTGGGAGGAGACTGGTGGAGTAGTATAGGGAGAGGAAGAAGGACTTGCACATGGTTTTCATCGACCTAGAAAAGGCTTACGACAAAGTGCCAAGAGAGGTTCTATGGAGATGCTTGGAGGCTAGAGGTGTACCTGTAGCATACATTAGGGCGATCAAGGACACGTATAAGAGAGCCAAGATCAGGATAAGGATAGTGGGAGGAGACTCAGAGCACTTTCCAGTGAAGATAGGGTTGCACCAGGGATCAGCTCTTAGCCCATTTTTATTTGCCTTAGTGATGGATTATTTGACGCGGCAAATTCAAGGTGAGGTGCCATGGTGTATGTTATTCGCATGATATAGTCTTGATTGACGAGACATGCAGCGGAGTGAACGCTAAGGCTTCGGAGGTTTGGAGATAAACTGTCCCTAAGTCTAAAGGGTTCAAGTTGACTAGGACCAAGACGAGTACATGGAGTGCAAGTTCAGTGACGTGACACATGAGTCTGGCGTGGAAGTAAGGCTTGGTGCCTAGGTCATCCAAAAGAAAGGAAGTTTCAAATATCTTGGGTCTATTATATGAGGAAATAGGGATATTAATGATGATGTCTCACATCGTATTGGTGTAGGGTGGATGAAATGGAGGCTCGCTTCAGGAGTGCTGTGTGATAAGAAGGTGCCACAAAAACTTAAAGGCAGGTTCTATAGAGTGGTTGTGAGTCCGACTTTGTTGTACGGGGTAGAGTGTTGGGCAGTCAAGAACTCTCACGTTCAAAAGATGAAAGTTGCGGAAATGAGAATGTTGCGATGGATGTGTGGGCACACCAGGTGTGATAGGATTAGGAATGAAGATATCCGGGATAAGGTGAGAGTGGCATCAGTGGAGGACAAGATGCGAGAAGCGAGGCTGAGATGGTTTGGGCATTTGAGGAGGAGAGACACAGATGCCCCAATACAGAGGTGTGAGAGGTTAGCTATGGATGGTTTCAGAAAAGGTAGAGGTAGGCCGAAGAGTATGGGGAGAGGTGCTTAGGACAGACATGGCGCGGTTCCGGCGTTACCGAGGACATGACCTTAGATAGAAGGTTATGGAGGACTCGGGATTAGGGTAGAAGGCTAGTAGGTAGTCGCCGCTTTTGATCTATTGTCTTTTGATTTCGTACTTTGATTATCTTATTTATCCGTGATAACTAGCGGCTTCCTTTCTGCCATTGGCTAGATCTATTCCTTTCTCGCATCGCTAGATCTATCATGAATTTTTCGCTTTCTTTATTTTCATTTTCATTTTGCTTTGAACACGTCGTTTGTGCTCTCGACCTTTTCTCGTCGTGTTTTCTCTTCCGGGGGTTTTTCGGAAACATCCTCCTATTTTTCGAGATAGGAGTAAGGTCCGCGTACGAGCACTTTACATTACGCATCACATTGTGGATTTCCTTGGGTATGTTGTTGTTGTTATATCACTAATAATGGAAGGCATATGATTAACAACCTTAGATACATCATATTCTAGCATAAACCCAATCAATTTCATCATTTAAAGCAACTTAGGAAGTCTAACCAATTTTATGAACTTCTCAAGAAAGACCCATTAAACTTTCTTCAAGAAAAACCCCAATTTTCTATTTTAGAAATCATGGATTAAAGCTTAAACTAAGGGAATGAATCAAAGGGAAATACTTAGATTATGGTTTAGACCTTACCTCATGGAAGAAACTTGATGAACATCCTTGAATTCTCCCAAACCCAAGCTTTCAAGATGAGAGAAACCCAAAAAACATTAAATAGCAAAAACGCCCAGCTGTTCTGCCTCGTTTCTGGTGCCAAACGATTCCAAAACTTGTTATTGATTCCTCCAATGGATTCCTTGTGAAATTCCAATCAAGTTAGGCTTTTGAATCACTCCATTTGACCTTATAATGAAGGAGATATGGAAGTTTCAATATTTGGAATAGTGCAGATTTTTAAATACGAATTCAGTGGCAATTTCGTAATTAATCTGAAAAAAAATACGCAAGCCAATTCTTAATAAAATGAGCATAATTCCCTCATACAATGTCGACACTTGATGATTTCAGTTGCTATGGTTCCAAAATTACGATACGGATATAATGGTTCAGTCGAAACACGAATCACGTTTGCTCTATATGGTACCCTTTATGCTCAAATTGACGTCGAAATCGAAAACAATCACCATACAACTTAAACTTATCCAAAACTCATCGGAATCTAACCAAACTTTATGGACATGTCCAAAATCATCATACAAACTTATTGGAACTTTCAAAACATCGACACGAGATCATTTGACCAAATGTTGGCCGTGGTCAACTCCAATTCTAACTTAACTAGTTTCTCAACCAATGACCCAAATCACACCTGAACCCTTCAGAAACCAAACCAATGACCCTCCGGACCTAATGGAACTATCGGAATTCGATTACGGGCACGTTTATTCAAAAGTCAACTTCGAGTCAAATGGTTTTCGCTTTAAGACCAAACTTTCTAAAAGTCATTCCAAAACCCAAAATAATGCCTAGAGGAAGCCCATACCAATCCCCCGGGTCAAAATAGTACTAACAAGGTTCGGGGATGAGTCAACAAGGGTAGAAAAGGTAAAAATGCAATAACGACCAAACAGGTCGTTACATCAGGTACCAATTAAACAATCGCTCGTCCTCGAGCGACAAGGGAATGAAATGAGGGAAGAGTACGTGACTTGACAAATAACTGGGGATATCTCTCACGCAATGCTGAATCCCAAAGAAAATGTAAAACCCAACGGAATGGTACTTCCTCAGCATAGGCACATGAAAAACCGGAGGAACACCCAACATCTCCAACTCTAGAAAAACCTCAAACGCATCAAACCAATCCCACGGGAGAACGACACCTCCTAACACATAAAGCCTAACTTAAACCATGCTGATCCGGAATGAATGCACAACTCTCGAAAATCACCAATAGTCGTTTGAACTGACCCCGAATTCTCGAAACCAATCACAGTCTTATAGCACCTCTGTGGCGGTCAATTCTCATCTTTTCCTCACGCATAACAAATCATGTCTATTACCTTTGACTCCTGAAGTTGAGTCCTCTCAGGGTTATCAACTTAGTACCGAAGAGCTCTACCTTACGACTTCAATCTTCATATTTCTCAACCTTTACCCGATACGCAAATTCAATAAAAACCCAACTTTTCGGACACAACTTTCGAAGCCTCATATAGTAATTATATAACCATCGAACCTCTAAGAGTGTTACCTCGATATGCTCAAAAATACTCCGAAAGTATCCAGTCTTACACTGCAACTCTAAATCTCACGCAATCACCCCTTAGTCTTTAATAATCACATAGTCCATCCCTGTAGATATCCTTTGTAAGCTCTCGCAATAAATCTCTCTTGGAAAGGGTGTCCATGCCCAAAACCACACATAGATGTGACCGGCATCCGACTTAAGGCATGAACAACATCGGAAGAACCTAAAAGATGCGCAATGACACTTGAACCCGCGTTTTAATAAACACCTCGAGTCGGTTCCTATAAAATAAATTTAAACAAGTCACGATGTAAGAATAAAATCAGCGGAAGTCTTTATAATTTAAATAATTCAACCAAAACGTGATAGTGTGCACACGAAAAGTTGAACAACAACTCTTCTTCTACCCACATTTGAATGTATACTAAGGAGCTTCTATGAATAAGGAATAAACATCTAACAAGCATATAGGCTCACCAAATCACCAAATCACCACATTCATCGGGATGCAGCCCGAAAACTAATATAAATAAATGGAGTCAATAAATGGGGTGTCCCAACAACAAGCATGTGGGCTCACCAAATCAACGGCAAACAGTTCTCACATCATTAGGCGGGATACGAACACCTTTCTTCTTCGTTACCTAACATACCGAAAAAAAAACAATGGTATGCTTGGGTATGACTCAATGAATGCCTCGAGGGCAATAAGTGATATGAAAATAAATCTACATAAAAAAGAAATCGGTTTTGAGGATGGTGTGACACAATGACGGAAAGCGTTATTCGATAATTTATCACAATGAAAGGCAATTACCAAAAACAAAGTTATAAACTCCTTGTCAAGTTCCAACCTCTAAATATGCCATTTAAGTTGATCATGATTATTAACAGCGTTCCATTAAAAGATAGGAATATCGCACTTGTATCTCTATTGGCCTAAAAATCAATCATAACGAAGGGATGACCTTTGAGGTTCCCTAATCATACTCGTACGCATCACACCGGAATAACAAGTTCAATAGTGGCTATCCTTCCTCCCGAATAGCTTGGCATAATCACACCCCAAGCAGCGAACCACGAAGTTCGGCCACTCTTTCTCCCAAAATGGCTAGGCATTATCACACTAGGATCCGTATTGGCTGCCCTGAGTTGTCCCGAGTAGCTAGGCAAAACACAATAACCAATTTTCACATATAGAAGCCAATTCATAATTCATTTGTAATGTAGTCACATCATCAATTGTCATTGTTTTCGTTCATTATGCCATATTGAAAGAATAAGTCATTTCAATAATGTTTTGAAAAGTTTAACTATCGAAATATTTCCATGTCCTTTGGCAATCTTAGAATATCATTACCAACCCTTAACCATCATTATTAAGCATCTTTTATATGGGAAAACGTTCATAATATCATATACATATATAGGGTTTGTTACAATCTAGGTTTAATGTGGGTTTGTCCCCTCACACACATTAACCACCATTTAGACATGAATTACGTTAGAAACATGAAAAGATTACTTTTCTTTTTATTCATTAAAGAACCTTGAATGAAATTTATACTTCCAACAATAGTTTCAAAAAGTGATTTTTATTCAAAATAAGTTTTCAAAAGAGAGACATACCTTAATATGTTAAACGAAGTTTAACATTTCACTTTTCTAATGAAGAGCACCCAAAACCCTAGCTTGAATCACTTTAGGAAGAATTATGTTGCAAACCCTTGTTGTGGGAGGTTGATAGGAGAGTAACATGTTGTTCTAGGGTTTAGAGAATTAGGGAAATCTGATTTTTCTAGTTAAGAGACGAATTTATATAAATCCTAGCTCGGCAGGGTCCGTGCTTCTTCTAAAGTGGACGAGAAAACATGAAATAAGATTTTTTCTCGTCATTTTATCCTCGCGAGGCACGCCGCAGGGGGCCCCGGAAAAATCGCTCTCGCCTCGTTTTCTCACCTTGGCCTTACTTTACTGGTTTGTGGCACTCAAAATAAGCCTAGCTCGTCCTAGTCCTTGCTACCTTTCCCGTCTCCTTTCTAGCCATCTTTACATCTGCCAGAATCAGGTCATCGACCCAATTCTGGCATTTATGGTGGTGGACATACTCGATTGGAATGGGAAGAACTGTTTTCTCGCGCAAAAAGACCTAGAAACGAGCTCGGAAGTCTACCAACTTGTCTAGCTCGCTAAGGTTCGTGCTTGGCAGACAAGACCAGCCATGGGACAAGTCCTTTCTTCATGAATTCCTATGCATACGAAATCCTTAGTACGAACTCCATATCTACCATACGAATCAACATACTCTCGAATCATGGACGTGGCTTAGCTTAGAATTACGAGGAGTTACAAACTACTTATCAACAAAATCATCCTGAAAGGTTTCACATAGAAAAAAAAATATGATACGCCAACCTTCATTTATTCATTCACACTTAATCGGAATCTACGAAATGTTACAAAAATGCAAAAAGACAATACCACAATCCATACCGACCCAAAAAAAACCCCAAGGTGTACCTTTTTCTTATCAATTCACAATCATTTATACCTTTTCTCGACTCATCAATTCCCAATTTTCTAATCGCTTCACGATCATCGATACCGTAATCAATCCTCAAATCCACTCCATCGAATGCCAAATAATCATAAATCTTGTAAACTAGCCGAATTAATCCTGGAGATAGGATCGTACCACAAACTCCGCACATTAGCGTTTCCTTAATGCTTACCACTCAGAACTGAACGCTCTCTAAATCCGGCGAATCACACAGCAATATCACTAAGATCCTTATGTATCCCACTGAATCGTCCTTGCTCAAATTGCCTTACTCAATTTTTGAAACGTATAACGAACTTAACTCAGTTAACCCAACCAACAAATCATGATTTAGAAGCCTAGAAAGAATATTCATTAAACTCACTTTTAATCTTCCATCACTTAATGAACTAACAAAGTAAAGGGATTCTAATATGATTAGGGCTAATGGAATAGCAAAGAGATTAGAAGAACTTACCACCATGAATCTTCTCTAAGAATATCCTAGATTTGCTCCCAAAAGGTCAAATTTCGAAATAGTAATGAATGAAAAGACTCGGGGTTTTATATCATTAACTACCCGAGTCATGCCGATCAAGCGCTTTCATGGTTACTCGGACCGGCAGCCACGCTCCCCGCCGGTCCTCGAGCCGCTACAACGGTCATGCTAAAATGGCACGGGCCGCTTCGGCGGCAAGGGTGACCGCTATAACGCAAGACCGGCTCGCGGTGTTGGTGCCACCAAAGTAGGCACAAGACACCAAAAACTATTCCAATTTTCACAACTCAACCTAAATTTCCAACTAACTCTTGAGGCCATCTGCTCACAAACCACATACACAGACGCACATTAAAACACACTTGTGGCCTCAGAATTTCCAACGGAGGTCTCGTTGACCGAGTCAACACCCGATACCTCAATTCCAACTTCCCAACCCAAGTCCCAAAATGCATCCGAGTGCATTGGGAACCGAACCAGATATGCACACAAGTTCTATAAGACCATGCAGACCTCTCGGAATCGACGGATTTTCGAAAAAAGTCCGTTTGCCTAAAAGTCAACTTTTAGTCAACCATTTTTCGCTTAAAGCTAATTTTTCTCAAAAAGTCACAAAAATCAATCCCGAACACCTCAGGAAGCGTGTCAACAGCCCCCTCTAGTCAAAAGTGAGCTAACCAAGCTCTCACATCACCAACTTGTGTTGCAACGACTTTCTTTTTGCCCTTAACCTTAAAGACACCAATCAACCTCATCGGCCACCCTTTTACTGAACATCATGATATAATGTCCCCACAGTCCAAACACGACTCGAGAACCCATATTACCTCACCTCAAGTCTTACGAACTTTAACCCCTGAACCTGATAGCAAGATGCCTCATTGTAATTCTTCAGTTTCCGTATTCCATCTCAATCACTCTATTACTATCAACCAACAACGCTCAAATCCACTCGATCCTCTAAACCAATCATTTTTCTAAGCCGAACGAACCACAAACAATATCAATACCTCTCCTCAAATCGAAGTATAGCGACCAGTAACTCCTCAAGTCTTTAACATCAATGAGCTTATATCAAGAATGACCCTTAGCACTCGTCGCAACCTTATTCTGACAACCGTGTCAGGTACTAATTTTTTTTCTTTCCCAATATCACGAAAAGTACTCATGTCCAAGATATTTTATGAAGTCTTACTTCGCTACGCACCTTCCACAAAGTCTTCCTTCCTGTCCTTATTGTCAACTTCTTTTCTTTAGTGCACGCGATCACAATACTCTTGCCCACATTCGATGGTCATCACCGAACTTACACTTGTTCTCACCTACCAAAGTCTAATACTCTACCGTTGTTGAATAGTCGACCCGCTATTGGTTCATCAGTGTCATGCGCACCGTCATAAAGCCTTCACGAAGCTGAAGTCAAACAGATCATATCATCAAGCAACTCACTTTTGTTAAGCCATAAATGCACTTTGTCACTTCTGAGCAACCCAATGCTGAAACATGGAGACCCTGTAACCCTCTGAACTATCTTCCCATTTCTCACGAATTTTCATAATAACGAGTCCAATCGCGACTCCACACAATCGAAACCTCAGGCCGTAACTAGTGACTGAACTGGATCACGCGTCCGAATCAGGATAACACATCTCGTACCATACCACGACACGTCATAGATCAACCATTCGCATAAGAATTTAAGGACGAGTGTCCACCCTCCGTGGGTGATTAAGATAAAAAAGTTCAGATACCAATTGGAATCGACTAGATACCAATTTGAATGAAGTCGCATGACCGGATGTTTTATAGCCTCTCGCCCAAATAAGAACGCAGCTCGTCGTACCGATCCACGAGACTCTACTAGACACGCTCTTGTATTATAGATCGGGTAACCCAGGGCTCTGATACCAACTTTTCAAGACCTAATTTCACTAAGTCGTGCGGGCACCTATCTTTTTCACCTCGATAGGCGAACCCTTTACTCAACATTCACAAATAATAGAAAATAGCGGAAGAAGTAAAATACTGAAAGTCTCACAATTATAATATAAATAAGAAAATGCGAAAGTAAATGAAATCCGCCCCAGTATCTGGTCTGGTCATACAAGAGCATCCAACTAAAATCTACAAGTCTGGAATATCATATCAAGTCCGAATATGTCTCGGAATAGGAAGTAAGACATAAACAAGAAGAATCTTCAAGGCGGCGGACGTCTCGTGCTCACCTTGTAGACTTTAAGCAACTCTCGGGGCGACTATTAGCCACGAGAAATGTATAGATCCAACTCGAATTTCGCATTCATAAAAGAACGCAAAGAAGTGCAAGTCAGTACAAAACCACAAGATTGGTAGGTATCATTTGCCGACTAAGTTTAGCTAACATAATCCAGACAATAAAGCAAGATAAGCAGATAAATCAACAAGAATAAGTCAAACACAAGTCAGAAGCAAGTACACATCATCACCTAGGTTGAAGCATCTGAATCCAAGTGTGCCAAGTCAAAATATATCTAACCGAAACCAAACAACATAAGAAAATCACCAGATCATCACAATATAACCCATAATGCAATGATGTATGAACGCAAATGCAATGCAATGCAATGCTGCGTACACATGTAGTCCAGACGGAAACCTCCACGTCTCGGTAGCACAACCCAGGGTAACTCGCGAAGTCTAAGTATTACTTATCCTGGATCGTTGCCCAATAGATAGACGAGACTCCGGATCTTTGCCCACAGAGGGATTTCCTCAACACCACCCCGAGGGACCCGCAGAGTCCATGCACTCACTCAATTCACGATTCCGGGACAAACGTTGGATATCGGACTCTCACGTCACTCATCCAAATTAAGCCCAGCTCATCACAGTGTTTCATCAAGTATCAGCAATGTATCAACAGTATATCATGAAGGATGAGAATGCGTGCAATGTATGTGTCAACTTAAATCAGTATCACAAATACCAAACATGGGTACGCCAACAATATCATGGAAGATTACACAAGCCATATAGAACACTATCTTCATATCAATATCAACAAGTAAGGTACTGCAATATCATAATCAAGATGTAACAACGGTTCCCAATATCTACTTTCATTATATGGCATCAAGCCAACAACAATAGAACAATCAAGTCACAACACAATGGGGTGGCTAGCCCCTATCATATAACAGGGCCCAACCTAAGACAATATCCAACCCAACTTTATACCCGAAGGTTCACATGTTGTCTCTGACAATATTATCTAAATATATGCTTCGCTACACGAAGTCTCTCCAAGGATAAGCCATAACCTACCCGGAATGCCAAGCAGCAATAACACGAACAATCACTCCTTAGCCTTTCCTTTCCTTCGAGCCTCGAGATCAAGAAAGTCTATTCATATTAAAAATCTAGATTAGAAATCATGAAGATCGATACCTATATTGCTATCACTCAAATTGGGTCAAACACCAACCCTAGAATTTGGGGAAACGGGGCCCACAAGGGCAAAACAAAAAATTCGGGGGTAAATTATCTAATTAAACACTAGGTGATCAAAACCCATCAACTAATTGCTAAATTAACTCAAGGATTCATCCAATTTCGAAATCCAAGCAAAACCCCCAATTTTGGGTATAAACCCTAACTCTTAAATTCAATTCATCACTAATAATGGAAGGCAAATGATTAACAATCTTAGATACATCATATTCTAACATAAACCCAATCAATTTCATCATTAAAGCAACTTAGGAAGTCTAACCAATTTTATGAACTTCTCAAGAAAGACCCATTAAACTTTCTTAATGAAAAACCCCAATTTCCTACTTTAGAAATCATGGATTAAATCTTAAACCAAGGGAATGAATGGAAGGAAAATACTTAGATTATGGTTTAGACCTTACCCCATGGAAGAAACTTGAAGAACATCCTTGAATTCTTCCAAACCCAAGCTTTCAAGATGAGTGAAACTCAAACAACATTAAATAGCAAAAGCGCCCAGTTGTTCTGCCTTGTTTCTAGTGCCAAACGATCCCAAAACTTGCTTTTGATGACTCCAATGGATTCCTTGCGAAATTCCAGTCAATTTAGGCTTTTAAATCACTCCATTTGACCTTATAATGAAGGAGATATGGAAGTTTCAATATTTGGAATAGTGCAGATTTTTAAATAAGAATTTAGTGACAATTTCGTAATAAATCTGAAAAAAATCTGGCAACCTAATTCTTAGTAAAATGACCATAATCCCCTCCTACGATATCGAAACTTGATGATTTAAGTTGCTATGGTTCCAAAATTACGATACGGATATAATGGTTCAGTCGAAACACGAATCAAAGGCCGTTTGCTCAATATGGTACCCTTTATGCTCAAATCGACGTCGAAATCGAAAACAATCACCATACAACCCAAACTTATCCAAAACTCATCGGAATCTAACCAAACTTTGTGGACAGTCCAAAATCATCATGCAAACTGATGTTGACCGTGGTCAACTCTAATTCTAACTTAATTAGTTTCTCAACCAATGACCCAAATCACACCCGAACCCTTCAGAAGCCAAACCAATGACACCACTAAGTCATAAATCACCCTCCGGACCTAATGGAACTGTCAAAATTCGATTACGGACACGTTTACCCAAAAGTAAACTTCGAGTCAAACGATTTTCGATTTAAGACCAAATTTTCTAAAGTCATTCCAAAACCCAAAATGATGCCTAGGGAACTGTGCCAGCGGTCCCTGCGAGTCAAAAGAGTACTAACAAGGCTCGGGAACGAGTCAACAGGGGTAGAAATGGTAAAAATGCAATAACGATCAAACGGGTCGTTACAAGAGCCATTAAGGCTATTGAAGGTAGTATCAATTGTCAGTTAAAATGATAATTGTAGAAATGTTAGAAATGATTATATTTCAAAGGTAATTAAAATGGGTCTATTACAAATAGTCAACCATGAATGAATTGCATTTAAAATGATATTAAGACCCATTAATTTGTCTTCAAATAATGAATCTAGACAATACTTCTTTTTGAGATATTAGAATTTTTTTTACATCACTTTCTGCATTACTTAATTACAAAAGAAAAGAAAAAAATTACAATCCCCTTGCACTTTCAATTTTTACTTTAAATAACTTAGGGATTACTTGTGGCAGTAAGCAACGCAGCGACCCAAACCAAATATAGTTGCCATGAAAGCGGCACCTGATGCAGTTATTTCATGGTTCAAAGTAAAATACCAATAGGTTATTGTTTAAAAATGAGTTGAATAACACATGCTTGCAAGTTATCATGGCCTCAAGATAAAAAGATATTCTTCAATATATAACGGCACGAGAATAAGCCAAACTAGACAAGCATTTAAATATTACTTGTAGACTATTTGTTTGATAAAAAAGTACCAGATGACTATAAAGGGAATTGAAAACACCCAGATCATTAAGGTGGCACAGAAACGAAGTTCCCAACAAAAACCTTATATTGCGATAATGATGCCTTAACCAGCCACTTTTTCTGTTCGTTATGAAATAATACTTTAAGCAATTATCTCAAGAAGTTGACATGATATAGGCTCTGATATAAATTATTAGGACCAAACATTATAGACGAAAACCATAATCTTTCCCAAATCTATCATGTCAAATCATGGAGAAATAAATTAGATACGGAAGCGACATGAAACCATGAGAATGACCGAAATTCTATACGGAAGCGACATGAAACCATGAGAATGACCGAAATTCTTGTGTCTTGCGTTGTTGGTCTTTCAAACCTAGACGTAAGCCATTTACACTTTTCTAATCACTGGAAATTAGGAAAGAAATGCTATGTCTAGTTTTTGGGTACCATAACCTTGTATTTATAACCTTGTATTTATAACACTATTAAGAAACTGCCCAAAATCGACGATCATGCGGTTTTTTCAAAGGAAAATGATCAAACACCGACGGACTATGGATCGTCGGTTTAGGTCGTGTCGCTTTTCCACAATCGACGGACTCGTTGGTTATGTCAAAAAAAAATATTAAAAAATCGATGAGTTCCGTCGATTTTTTTTTTAGAATAAAAAAAGTGAAATTTAGCAACTTGGAATCGAACCCAAGTATGTACCCTGAATTAAACAACTTTACCGCCGACCATTTATGTTCTTTGATCAAATATTTCAATTGTTTTAATTTATACAAGTCCGGCGGTTTTGTATAAAAAATAAAAACATTGGCAGACTCCATCGATTTATTTTAGAAAAAAATGTCAAAAATAATTATAATTTTCGCACATTTTTGCACTAAAAATAACCGACGGAAGTACGACGTTTTTTTTTAAATAAAAATATTTTAAAAAATTATCAGGAAATACCGACGGAATCGGTTTTTTTTTTCATTTTTTTCAGTAGTGTCATAGCACAAGTTTTATACATTTAGTTTAGCCCATTCTTTATGAGCTATCTAATTAGCCCATTCTTTATGAGCCCATTCTTTCATTTTCTGGTTTGTTTTTGGTGGTTTGGATGTTCTGATGATTTTTGCCCACGTTGGGCTTTATGTTTATCTGATGGTTGTGTTTGGAATCATCAAATTTTTGTCGAGTTTTGATGCTGTGAAAATGATAAAGCAGTACAATCGTTTATCGGGTGTTGTTACCGCTTCGGGCGATGAAATTACCGTAGTCGTAGCGCTTATGGCTGATTAATCGCGACGTGGCTGACCGGGACCATATCCGGTGGGCGCCGTGGCGACACATAACCGCCGTTATGGCCGTACCGCTACGATGGGCGACGCGTGCGCATCAATAGTCTACGGGGAGCATTGTAGCGACACGAAACCGCGCGCGGACCTCGCTATAGCGGCGGTGCCATAAGTCATGGGGTAAACCTTAATCCATTGGGATCGCTTATGGCGGCGCTCACGAGACGCATGGGCGGCCAACCTATCGTCGCGGGGCGACAACCAGAATCGCGGGTATTTTTCTCTCGATGCCCACAAGATTGCACAACGTTAGAAATTTCGCGAATTGCTTCTCGTATATACGAACAAACCACACCTCACAAGAATAGTTATCGAGATACCAATTCGAATCAACTAGATAACTACCTGACACATCTCGTGATTCGACCAAGTGGCACGGGAGCAGGAAGAAAAGAAGAAGACTCTCCCACATGCCTTATAGCTCTCCCGGATGGGCAATGTACCATTCCACGAGATTTACTAAATACCGCTTGTACTTACGGTGACCGCTAACCTAATGTTCGACACCAACTTGTCACGACCCATTTTAGCATCACGCACGGCACCTACCATTTTCACCCTTGCGTAGGCGAACCCTCAAACCCAATCGTAACTCGTTTCCAATCATAAAACAGGACTCAATCAATATTAAGTCATATACATAACCAAAAGCAGAAATAACACTTTTTATAAATATGTAATTAATTACAAGAGTGGCTTAAACATAACAATCTTCCCAAAATTTGGTCTAGACTAGTACAAAAGCCACTAAGATTTGAAGGTACAATACTCAAAATAGATAATTAGAACTCAACGTCATCTAGGATTTAAGATGTAACAGGTCTTAAGATAAGCATCCTGATCTTCCGGAAACCTTTCGAACCGTTATATAACCCGTGGAAGATCACACCTAAATAGAGGTAGCAAGAGTAGTATAAGTACAACACTAGAATGTACATCATAGGCCGACAATGGTTAGAATAACATACACCCATAATTAGATATCACAAATAAACATGGTAGGCAGGTTCTAAGTCAAACTCTATGTATATCAAACAAATCT
Organism: Lycium ferocissimum; assembly: GCF_029784015.1. Lineage (NCBI taxonomy): Eukaryota > Viridiplantae > Streptophyta > Magnoliopsida > Solanales > Solanaceae > Lycium > Lycium ferocissimum. Next base: position 22,520,574 of record NC_081344.1, read on the forward strand.
CGTCTTAACTCAATTAGATCCACAATTTAACCAAGTCGCTCAAGGTCATTTAGTTTCCCAAACACCTACCGTTTATGCATTTTCCCACATTCAAGCGGGCCACAAGGATGACCTTTCCCCAATTCCCACATGAATTACTAATGCCCTCAAGGACGCTTATATACTTATCACTCACAATACAACAAAATACTCAATAGGTTTGGACTAAAATGGAATGACAGACCTTCTCACCATTCAAATACTCGAACATAGTCACACCCACTAGGTCATTCCCACATATCATGGACAATTTAGTAAAACACTTAATCAATCTCAAATCGTCACCCAAGGTTATAGCAACTAAACCCAATTGTGCCAATTTAGAGTACAATCACAATCCATAACAACTGTGCTTAGGAGATAATAAGATGTAAGAAGATGGCGATAGTAATGGTCGCAATGCATATGCAATGATATACACGTTGGCGGAATATCTCGTCGTCGACAAAGTATGAATTCACGGGGGACCGCTAAGTCCATGTACCTATCGCGGAACGCACACCGATCCAATAGTCGTTGTCGCGGAACGGACAACCCGATCCCGTAGCGTGAAGGAGGGGCATACAACCCGATCCAAGTAAGTGTCGCGGCGTGCAACCCGATCCCAATATATATATATATATATATATATATATATATATATATATATATATATATATATATATATATATATGAAATTTACGAATGCATGACAACAATGTCAACAAGAATATATCAAATATCAGTTGCCATACTTGACACAAATCATTCACAATAACAATAAAGTGAACCTTACTTGCTTCCTAACAACCTCATTCATGATAGTATGCTTTCGCATACACAAGTACTCACTAAACAACAAATTTAGAATCAATCAAGCGGCAACGTGCCATCAACTTACAATAAGCCACAACACAATAAACAACATAAGGCAACAAGACACAATCACACACATAATACCAAATAAGACTTCCATCCCAACTTCATAATTGCTGTTAACATGAAATTGGACAAGATACTTCTCTAAGCACATGTTTCACTAGCCCGAATCTCACCCCAAAAGGTACATCATTACTACCGCACCACCAAATCTTGCAAGAGACAATTCAATAAAACAATACCAACCTAATATAACCATCCCAACATCCGTGTCAGAAGACTTAGGCATGCATTCTCCATTTCGTCTATCATACATATATGGAACTCTAACCGAAGTCTACCGAGAGGAATACCGCGAGGCCGAACAGGTGCCACGAACATCCTGTTGATCTTCAACCTCGCACTTCTGAACAATGACCCACAATGGAGGGCCTTGGAATGTCAAGGAAACCCGAAAGAACTAGAGTCAAAAATCTAGGAATTTCATTCGAATTTCGGGTTCGCAAAGGAAGGATTGGGAATTTATTCTAACAAGATTTGTCTAGGTTTTCATGAGCTAATAATCCGGGTTTTATTGCTAAATAAGTCACCTAAGTCATAAAATAAATTATTTCCTTCATAAAATTCCAAGTCGAAACCCATTTACAAAATAGAGGAAAAACTTAGAAGTTAGAGGTGGGTTAATCTTTCTAATTTAAGAAATTAAAGGATCTCCCAAGAATGTCAGATTTTAAGCTTAGAGATCCGCTTTTGGTCATCTTAGACTTGAAAAGTAGAGAACCTCCATTTTATTGGCTTGGGAGATGAATTCTTAGTGAAAAGGAACATTAAAATGGAAGAAAGATGGAGTAAATGAGATAGAGAGGTCACCTATTCCTTGAAACCATGAAATTGCATTGCAAATGCCCTAGGTGGTGGCTGAGATTTAGGCTTGAGTAAAACGGGGTCAACCGAAACGGGGTTTAAATACTAGGTGAAGACTGCGATACCTGTCGTGGCGGGATGCATGTCCACCGCAACGGTCACGCTATAGCGGGTCGAGAGGCCGCTATGGCGGTCCTATGAAAAAGTTGAAATACCGCTATGGCGGTAGCGCCATGGCTGTCCTCTTGCCACTATAGTGCTTTACTGGGCCCCAGTGGTCCTTTACTATTTTAAATCTTTCCAACATGGTTCCGGGTCAATTTAATAGGACAATTTCTCCGCGTGACTAAGTTGCATTGATTAAAAGATGTCTTGGGATGCGAAACTCGAGGGAAAGTCATGGTAACGGCCAAACGGTCGTTACAAATACTTGGTGGCTTTGACTAAGCTTTCGTGTTGTTTTTATCGTAAGTTATTCTTTAAACTTTTGAAAGTAGCTTATGTTACTACGTCTTAAAAGTTTAATCGACCCCCCCCCCCCCCCCCTCTTTTTTTTTTTTTAAAGTAAAGAACACCAATGCCCACTACACACAAAATAATTACCCTTCCCCCTTACTTTCATACCCCCAAAACTATTTACCCTTTATACCCATTGTAGCTTTTGTAAGTAATTGTCTCTTTTTTCTTCTTTTGTTTTTTATTTTCACAAGTTCTTTCTTTTTTTTTTTTTTTTTCTCTCTCATTTTTTGTTCTTTTCTTTTTTTTTCCCCTTTCAAATCATACTATTTTTTATTTTCTTTTTCACCATAAATCTGATTCCATATTCAACTTTTTTTTTTTTTTTAAATTTCATTTAAATTCCTTTTTTTCTCCATAATTTGACTTTATCCACTTTTTTTGCTCTTTTTTTTAATTTTTTTATTTAAAAATTCTGGTGAATTTCATCCACTTTTTTTCAAATTATTTATTTCTTTATTTTTTTATTTTCTTCATAATCTAATTCTATACATTTTTTGGCTCCTTTATTTTTATTTTTCCTTTTCTCTATATCAATGCAAAAAAATATAACTAATATAGTACTTTTTATTTATTTTTATTTTTTATATCTCAAATTGTATACCAAAAATAAATAATACGTCGCTACAAGATACTATGATACCCACCTTGTATACAAATACTAATTGGTATCATGGTGGCAAATTTATTTTTCAAAAAAACTCACCCCATGATACCAAATGGTATATATCATATACCCAATTTATATATAAGACCGACCGTCATTCTTC
>NC_081344.1:22523720-22557702 GCF_029784015.1 Lycium ferocissimum
GAATAATTGAACATATGTGATTTCCCAAGGGCACAGTCTTATGTATACGTATACTTGGCCGAGGTCATCGACTGACGCATTACTTGGCCGAGGCCATAGTTGTGCATTTATTTTAGGCCGAGGTCCCACATATATAAATACAGATAAATAAATGCTTCAGATGCAGAAAAGAGAGTATTCATAACTCTACTTCCCTTGCTATTTCAGCTTATAATTTCAGTATAGTTGCAGTTTCAATCTCAGCATGTATTATCAATTATTATTATTAGGCTGCCCTTTTTCCCGAGCATGCCATTTACAGTTATTTCTTTCAGTTACTTTACATACTAGTGCAATTCAAATGTACTGACATCCCCCTTTATTGCCCGGGGGCCTGCATTCAGGATGCAGATACAGGTTTACAAGATGACGGATCTACTTGCTAGGATTTCTAGTATCAGCTGACTGGTGAGCCCCAGTCTTTCGGGGCATTATCATTACTTTATAGTCTTTCAGTATTTACAGACAGTCAGTGTTTTCAGTACTTCATAGAGGCTTCATAGACTATAGTTGCAGACAGTCAGAGTTTAGCAGACTTTTGTGTTAGCCGTGTTGGCTATGTATTTATACTCTCAGACTCATTCAATCTTTCCTCTCTTATGTTTATTTAGTCGGACATTTAGTAGATCAGCATTTGTTGAGTTTATTTTCGCATTCAGTATGTTTTAATATCATATGTTGATTCAGCCAGCCAGTTGGTTCGCTCGGTCACATGTAGTCAGGCATCGAGTGTCGTGTTATGCCCAGGCCATGGTTCGGGGTGTGACACAATCTTCCAAATGTGATTATGGATGAACCCCATTTGTAGTCAGTTTTCTCTTTCCACTTGTCAAACTACTTTAATTTACCAAAAACACTCTTTTGCTCTCTTAAACTTACTCTCTTTTCTATCTTCAAAGGTCGAAGTTCCTATTTCCTCTGTCAAACTTGATAATCACAATCTCTCATCTTTTTATCTTCCCACTCGATTCTTACCATGTCTCAACCTGAATCCACCACACTAAACTCTCCTAGTTCAATCCCCCTTGTCTCACCCCAAAAATCCCCAACCTCTTCTGAACAAAACCTAACAATGTCACCGCCAAAATCTCCACTTCTCTCCGACCCAAACACCCATTCTTCATCTTCAATACCTATCTCTTCTGGTCCTTCACGTCATCGATTTTTTTTTATCTTAACCATAATCCTCTATTCATAAAGAAACCCCTGTTTTGAATGATAGTGTTACACCTCGGAAATTTCTGAGCTTATTGCCTTGTGGGTAGGCTAATGTGAGTGTAAGGTTATTATAAAACCCTTACGAGATTAAGGAAGGTATTAGATAGCTTAAGGTGCATACCCTAAGGTTTTGAGGTTGTACGAATATGTGAAATTTGGTTGTTGAAGGAAGTGAAATGTAAGTTGTGTTCGGAAAGGTTTTCGTTATCGTTGAGCCAATAATTATTTTGTGATGTCTTGAGGGGATGCTATAGGGCCTATTTTATGGTTAATGAAGTGTTACATAAGTGCCAAGAAGGTTCCACGAGGATTGGAAGTTAAACGAGTCGACGAGAATGAAAATCAAAATTTTCCAGTTGTACGGCCATTTGTACGGACCGTATAAATTATACGGCCCGTATAATGGTCCGTAGATTTGTTCCGGAGAAGGGTGCAACCTGGTATGTTATACGGTCTGATTATACAGACCGTATAAATTATACGGCCCGTATAATTGGCCGTATAATCGGGTCGGGTCAGATTTTTTATTTATAAGGATGGACGACCCTCACTTTATTTCATTTCCCACATTCTTTCAAGCTCTCCAAGACTCCAAAACCCTTCTCCAAACATATTTTACCCAAACCCAAGAGATTACAAAGATTAAATTGCAAGAATCAAGTGTTCATGTGTTAGAAGGTTTCCTGGGGTTGGTCGATTCCAAGAAAAACTTGGGCATTGTAGCTAGGGCTTTTGCACAAGTTGATAGCTGCTCCAAAGCTTGTTCCTATGGGACAAAAAGGTTAGTTTCCATGCTTATTTCATGTTATTGAGAATGTGTGGTTGTAGCAAAACTTGGGTAGAAGAAGAAAGTAGAAAATGAAGTCTAAATGTAGCTTTTATGATGTTTGTGAGTAGAAAGCTAACTTGAGTCATGATTCTTTGTATGATATGGATATAATCTTGTTATGGAAGGCAATAATGGTGATGAGGAAGCATTATATGAAAATGTGCTAAAATGGGTGTGAAGTTGTTGGCATAAGTTGAACATAAGGACGAATGTTGAAGGCTTAATGAAGTGTGATTACTTGATTATTATTGTGGGTGTATTATGGATGTTTGGGAATTGTTTTGTAATATGGTGGAAGTCAAAGAAATAGGGGAAATGCTACCCAATTTTCATTAGATTATGAATTATTCTAGTTTGAATTTAAAAGTGCCTTTAGAGCTTAACCATGGTATGAATCCTTCTAAATGTAGATTGTTCACGCTTCGGCAGTGAACGCTTAGTAGTTAAGAAGACAAAGAGGTATGTAAGGCTAACCCTTCTTTCATTAAGGCATGGTTCCTTGCTTTATATATATACATTCATGAGTTCCATAATGTCTTCCAAATGGCTCTATATCTAAGTTTACCAAAGCTCATGATCCTTGATACTCTCACGGTTCTATTGCATCCCTTATCGGATAGTGATCCTCCAAGGATAGATGTAACGAAAACGATGAGGGTAATGACGTTGATGATACTTATGGATTCTTATGTATACGTGTCTAAGTATTTATGACTATTATGTAGCACCGAGCTTATATGGCCGAGTATGATACCTATTGCGCGCACACCACTGCAGTTGGGTATGGATAACCTTTGAGCCTTGGTAGGGCCAGGTATGTATAATCACCGAGCCTTATCATGGCCGGGTATGTGAACCACCGAACCTTCATGGTCGGGTATGCTATGGCTACGAATATGAATACGAATATGAATATAATTATGATTATGAATACGAATATGAATACAAATATGAATGTGATTATGAATACGAGTATGAATATGAATATAGATACGAATACGAATATATATAGATCCAGTCATGAGTAAGCGTTGGAAATGGAAGGTCCCTATGAAAGATAAGTAAGTAAATATGATGATGACCAATAGAGGTACAAGTGGCTCTACTGCCTCCTGATTCTCCCTTTTTATGCTATATCTTATGTTACTTCTTACATTATTTCTTATGCTCCTATTAAGATGTTGATTATGCTTTACATACTCAGTACATTATTCGTACTGACGTCCTCTTATTTGTGGACGCTGCGTCATGCCCGCAGGTAGACAGGCTTGATCCGTAGACCTCTTATTCAGGGACTACATAGAGGAGCTCCATTTCATTCGGAGCTATAGCTTTTGGGTATTATTCTTTTGGGCATATACATATGGGCACGGCGGGGTCCTGTCCCGCCTATATGATAGTACTTACTCTTCTTAGAGGCTCGTATACAGTTGTGTATAGTTAGATGTCTTGTAGCCTTGTCGGCTCGCATTCTGTATATTATTTTGATAGCCTCGCCGGCTTGTACATATAGACATTGGCATTATTGTTGATGATGATATAGATGTGTTGTTGCCCAACGAGATCAATATTGTTGATGTATAGGAATTATGAATAAGTTATGTGGTCCACCTAGATATGAATGTGAGTGTACTATAAGAGGTGCCCGGGTGGGTTAACACCTGGTGCTCGTCATGGCCCTTCGGTTGGGTCGTGACAGATAGTGACCGGACAATGTCTCTGTTAAAACTCACCGGTGACATAGTCTAACTTGAAGTAAATGAAGGAGAGGTTGAAGTATCGAGTCAGACTTAGTGTGCAGTTGACGGGGTCACTGAATCGACAACAATTAGTACTCAGGCTGATCTACCAAGTTCCTCGACGTCATTGCAGATAAACATGAAAAGGCATTAGAAAAGGATGATGGTGAGGGAACTAACAACGTACTAGGTAACTCTGCTCCTCTAAATAGCAAAAAGGGTGATGAGTCTGACAAAGGACAATCTGAGTCCTCTATTGACCATCTTTTTTAGGCAAACCTCATTGAGGGGGAAAAGAGGAGGTTAAATATCTTAGAAAGTGAGGAAGAAGCAATTATTTTTGGATTTTTAATATCTGTTGAAAAATTAAAGGATGGGACCTATTGAGGGACCTGGTGCCTCAGGCTAAGGGGAAGATAACTCTCATGCGTTATAAGTGCTCTAGTATTAGATGAAGCACCAGGTTCTCACCATGTTTCTACAATTGTTAAGCCGCTGGGAGATATATCTGAAAGTACAGAACTTGTGACCATCACTCCTTTTGAGGAGCTTGATTATGAGGATGTGTCTCTGAGCTTAAGGTTCAAAATGAGCGCCAACCACCAGAGGAAAGGATAAATCCCAAATGGACACTGCCTTAAAGAACAACAAAAAGAAACGTGTCTTAAGAAAGAGGGCACAAACAATGAAGAGGACTCTGGGGCTGCTCGATGAAGAAGAGAAGTCACCTAGAAGGAAGGTAGAAAATGTGGTAAATGTGGGAGTGGATGAGAAAGAAGCAGAAGTGGCGGAAGTTTCACTCGTGAAGAAAAGAAAACTAAACGAGGCCGAATCTGAAAAGGTTGTTGAGAAGGAAACTGATTTTGAGGAAAGAGAACCTGGTGCTGAGAGTTAGAAAACTCAGCCAAAGAAAGGAACTCATTTTCTCAGGAAGAGGACTACAAATGTCAGGAGGTAACCAGGTTCCTCGCCCAAAAAGTGAAAGGTGGAACTGTCAGAATGGGAAAGAAAATAAGTCTTAAAGACTCAGAAAATACTGAAAGGAAGGGTCCTTGATCCTGAAATTGTTGAGAAACTCGAAATGAAGGAGCTTTTGGAAATAGTTGAGTTTCAGAAATAGACTCACTTATTTAAACCCCTAGTCCCGAGCGTCTTTGAGGACGAGGTAGTGGATTTCTATTTCAACTTGTTCACCTCTGATGATACTCTGTTTTTATCTATTAATGGTTTTGAATTCTCTCTTGATGAAAAGACTTTTGGGAAGATTCTGCAAGTTCCCGCTGATGGGTTGAAATCTGTTAAGACGATCACAGCATCCCCTGTTTTCTTGAATATCATTAAAAAACAAAAAAGAACCATATTAGGGGAATAGGTCTCCAAGAAACAACTCAAGCCTGAGTACCCGCTACTTTTGAATTGGTCAACAAAGTGATACTGCCTTGCGCAGAGAGGAGATCCATGGCTGCAATCCCCGATTTGTTTTTTATTGAAGCTTTAGCCAACTACACTCTTGTTAGTCTGCCTGCTCACATGATTGAGCAGATAATTAAGGTAGTTACGATCAGGGATAATAGGCATGGACTATCCTATAGATTCCTCCTTATCAAAGTGTTCGAGCATTTTAAGGTACAGGTTAGCCGGGTGACCATTGGGACCAAAAAGCAGATGTTCACTGAGAGCACTCTCGAGGAATGTGAATGCATACCCAAAATGGGAGGAGTTGGCAACAACGCCATGATTTCAAGTCTGATAGAGACCTAGGATAGGGCAAATGAAGAGATAAACAAGTTGTCACTTCACTTAGCTCAAAAAGAAACTGAAATTGCAATCTTAAAGGCTGAGCTACAACAATGTGCATAAGGGAAAGAGGTGGACGAGGTACCTTGGAAGGGTTGAAGGAAGAGAATGCTAAGCTCAAGGTTGAAGTTGCTGACCTACAAAAGAAAGTAGAGGACCTAATTGACAAGCTTCTCTCCGAGCTTTAAACTGGATCCTCTCTTTTTCTCAATCTCTTATTCCCTATTCCTAGAACTCCTGATGTTTCTATCTTTTGACTATCCTCTCGTATGTCGTTCTTGTGTTTGGGTTGTACTGACATTAGCACTCCTGTTTGTTTTTAAAACTATTTTGTACATGTTGCTTGTACTATCTTTTTGCTAATCAAAGTTGGGCACTATCTTTCTATGTGTGGAATGTTATCTAGCCATGCTTGTTCTGATTCTGCTCATGTTAGTGTTGCCCCAGTGGCCATGAGTTAATATTCTTTGAACTTCTTTTTGCGCATGCCACTATTTTTACTCTTTTCAATAATGCCAAAAAGGGGAAGTAATTCAGGGAGGTTAATTAAAGATGATGTGTTGTTGTTGTTGTTTATCTTTGAGTAATTCAGGGAGGTTAATTAAAGATGATGTAGAGTTATTGTTTTTTGTGCTGATAACGTATCGTTACGGTTGAAAGATAGGTCTGATTCTCAGGAGGAATAAGTGGGGATCTGGTTCTTAAGAGAAATATCAAATTATGGGTTTGTTATCATCAAAAAGTGGGAAATTTGTAAGTTATGCTATTTCGTATTTTGATGATTTGACAAACTTATTCGAGGAACCAGATATGTTTATAGAGGGACCAGATGAGGAACCAGATGTGATCAGGTTCTACACATTACTCGGTAAAGCTATTGACACTATACCTACTGACAGCAGCACAATAGCATAGTTGTAGTTTTCTAGTAGACAATGAAATGTCTCTTTCATAACAGCATTTGCTCCACCTATGCAAGTGCAAACCCAACACTTTGCAAATCAGAAAATCTCATATCTCTCAAAGTGCAAGCAACCGCCTATCAAAGTGCTCACCAAGAACAAGGCTGCAACAGACTGAAGGACCAGTTCCCTAATCATTGAATCCTTTAGGTTGTTGAGTCTTTGTCTTTTGTTCTTTTACATTGTATTCCTACACTACTTTCAAGAAGTGCATAGTAGGGTAGATTATTAACCCTTTCAAGTTTATTCACTTGGCTAGAGTTAGTCAAGGTGTGTTTCTTTGCAATAGAGTTATTGTAAAGTTCTTGCAATAGAGTTATTGTAATGGGAGGGATTAATAGTTTCATTCCTAGGTTGCAATAGGTTGTAATCTGAATTTGCTTAGTTTAGTGAAGTTTGAGGAAATTCTACTCTGGTAGGTCGTGGTTTTTAATCCCTTGAGCAAGGAGTTTTCCATATCGATATATTGTGTTATTTACTTTCTGATTTACTGAAGGGAACAGATAGAGAACCTGGCTCTCTACACTGTTTAGTGGACTCATATATTCTATCAACCTAAGGAATGTGAATTTAACTTTCTTGCAAGTGTAATGGGTTGTCATCTAGATTAACCTAAGTAGCTGTTACAAAGAAGATGAGGCTGAACAACATGTTTTGGTTGAGCTTGTTAGAGCTGTAACCATTGCTTATGGATTGAATAAGAAAAGTCGTGGGAAGAACTCTAGTGTCTGTACCCTGGTTTTGGAATGGTGGGCTCTGCTAGTAGTCAATCTTCAATGGAAACACAAGATAAGGAAATCCAGATTATCGTTAGATATGGCAGAGATATATTAAATGATGGTCTGTTTGGGGATACCAGTCGGTTATGGGATTGTACATATTCAGAGGAGTAATTAATTGTTGGAGATGTTGCCATAGACGACATACAATTACGTGCTTGTGGAACCTGCAAGAAATAGGGTAGGATCTACTAATGAGATGCTTCAAGCTCATTCGACTTCCTAAGACCTTTTGTGGAACTGTGGTGCGAATCATATAAATTCTTTCAGAAGTATGATCGAAAGATTTTAGTAACCTAGACTTGCAAGATGAGTAAGATGTTTAGAGGGTGTTCAGGAAGGAGGAAGTCATACTTCAACATAATAGAGCTGGACGAAATGCAAAATATCCATAGATTCGACACTAAGAGCCAGCCTTTACAAAAAGGAGAAGATGTGCAAATCAATCCTTTAGAATTCAACACCTCTGTCTGCTCTGATACCATGTTGAAGTTGTGACTATTCATCTAAAAGCTTACAAGTGTTAGAGAAAACAAGCTTCTTAATTATTTAATTATATTATATCTCAACATCATACATAAACTTGTTACAAAGCTTGGTATTGTGGGAATCATATTGCGTTTAGTCCTTAGGCAGGTACAAGTTACAATCATCGTATCCTTATGTTGTTTGGTAAATGCAAGTTGGAACTAAATGTCCTTAATGAAGACCCCTCCCCCCGCTCCACCATTCCCCCCTCCCCCCTCAAATTCTAGGGTTGAAAAGACTAAACATGGAAAGGTTACAAAAAAATATACCATGGAATATGTAAACTTAAAGAAGAAAAAAAGGCGTTAAATATAAATTTTGGTAGATGAAGATCCTATACCTTGACCTCCGACATAGGATTCAGGAGATTATGATGTTCCTCCTTCACTTTGTCGTACCTCTCTATTACAGATCTCATGCTGTTAAAAGGTAAATTAAAGCATGTCACATATTTATTTGCACTGCAGTTATATTAAACTTTACAATAGTGCGTGTGCATTTGACCTGAAGCTCATCTTATATACCGTCGAACAGAAGTATATTAACCAAAAAAAAAAAAAATTAAAAGAGAACATACTAACTTACAAGACAAAAAAAAAAAGTTGAAATTACGAGTCAAAAGTAAAATCCACTAAAAATGAATTAGCCAGTAGAAACCATATGTCAGAACAAGTTATTGTACAAAACATATTCAGAAGAGGAGAGAAAAGTAGACAGTAATTTGGAACACATGAAGAGTATATTTTAACTATTGTGTACTGATCTAAGAAAGTATGTAAGCACATTTTAGAGGGTACACCACAAAAAGAATTGTAATTGGAACAGATCATCCTGATCTACTGTGTTGGAAATAATAATTCAAAGTTGTAGGAAACCAAATTTGATTAGAATTTGGTATTTTAATTCATATCTAGTTAGGATTTATAGTGAAATTAATATAGGGATAGGTTTTCTTGTTTTGAGTTAAAGTAGGTTTCATACTATTATAAATAGGGGCACTGCTAGCTATTTTCATAATAAGAGACAACAAGAGTTATTGTAGAGATTCATAGAGTCTATCAATAAAATATTTTCCTTCAAATTGGTATCACAGCTTCTACGATGCAGAGAATCATATAGCTTCCGCTGCCGGCGGGCGGCACTAGCCAATATATGCAGCCCGTCTAGCCAAGAATATGTAAGCAAACATCGGGCCAATGATAAATGCATGAAAAATATTCATGTTGAGAAAAGTTGGAAAAAAACCTTGAAGGTTTAAAGGGGCAATCAAATATAGCACAAGAGGAAAGAAGGATCTTCTCTAAAAGTTGGAGAGGTGGTTAAAAAAAAAAAAAAAGAGTGTTGGTGATAAAGTGCATCAACGGGATTGGAGATAAGTGCTTCGACAAAATTAGGTGTTGGTGACAAAGTGCATCAACGGGGTTGGAAACAAGTGCTTCAACAAAAATTGAAGCTTGATGATAAGTGCATCAATGAGGTTGGAGTAAGTGCTTCAACAAAAATTGAAGGTTAGTGACAAGTGCATCAACGGGGTTGGTGACTAGTGCATCAACGGGGTTGGAGACAAGTGATTCAACAAAAGTGGATGTTGGTAACAAAGTGTATCAACGGGGTTGGAGACAAGTGCTTCAACAAAAAACAAAACAAAAAAAAATTATGAGTTGGAGACAAGTACTTCAACATGTTGGAAGATGGTGACAAGTGCACCAAAAAAATTGGATATACAACTTTGAATTACGGGAGAATGTTGGAAATAATAATTCAAAGTTGTAGGAAACCACATTTGATTAGGATTTAGTATTTTAATTCACGTCTAGTTAGGATTTATAGTAAAATTCAGCATATGCAATAGATTATTAGGTTTCCTTTGCTCTTCTTAGAGGTTGTTTGGCTTGTGAACAGACTATCTTTGGGATTATAATGCAAGAATTATAATATGGTTGATTTTACAATGATGGAATTATTTAGTGAATGTATTTTATTGGTGTTTGGTTCATTGGACGAAAATGGGATATACGAGATATAATATGAAACACGTGTCTGATCTAAATTAGAAAAACTTAAATAAATTTTTGTTTTCAATTTTAACCTTGGTTTTCTAACAAGACGTTGAAAGAAAAGCTTTGGAGAATGGCAAACGTGTCATTTTAATTTTATCATAAAGTTAGTAATTCCGATATTGTTATTCCATGTAATCAGCGAGTAAGATCGACGAGTCATTAGGCTTTGATACCATGTAATCAAATGGAAGTTGTTGTATTATTCCAATAGTTAAGCAACGTATAAATACAGTACATTAGGTGCTAGCTTAGGAAAGAAATAAATAAGGATCACTAAGAATCTACTACCTAAATATGACTATGTAACTAAGACTAAAGTCTATATACATTCTATAGCACTTCTAAAGGAAAGATTGTTTTCGTGCACACCTTATAGAAGGTAGCATAATGCCTGCACATCAATTCGCAAATCTGGGAGAAAGAATAAAGACATTTTCGATGTTCAATGCAAGTTAGAGCTTCTGTGAAATTGGATCAAGATGATCTATCTAGCTTTAGATTTAGGCCAAGAAGGACCTTGCTCTCAGTCTTTGATTTTAATTCTTAACTGTACTATCTATGGTTGGATGATAGAACTGGACTGTACAACAACATTTGTGAAGCTCTTTGCTTTCTAGAACTCGGGACATTTTTTTATCTATTTATTCTTTATCTGATCAAGTGTACACAATAATAGCTAAAAGCCTTATACTATTCTTCACCTCTCGTAATGGAGGCTAAGATTTATGTCCTCCTTCATGTGATTGTTATGATATTAACGTGTTTGGATCCTAGCCTAACCAGTTTACCAAGATGGCGGAACTTCTTTGATTAATAAGAAGTACATTAAAATAAAATTATTAGAAGACAAATTAAATTTAGAAATATATTTTTACATAAGTTTATAAAAAAATTTAAGAAAATATAAATATTTTTTTAAAACTTTTGATTACATCCTTAATTAAAAAAGATAATAATTATTTTTTGAAATGTATATCTTTCGAAACTCATTAATTATAACACAAATTATTTTAAAATTGTGACATGAATATTTTGATCCTAAAACGGCTGAAACATCTCATGTACGATAAATAACCAAATCGCATCATGATTCAATGAATCTTCTAACAGAACTTTTGATTTAATTACCTAAACATTCGAATCTTTAGTAGTAACAATTTCCTTTTTTTTTTTTTTTTTTTTTTTTTTCCCTACGGTGGTTTTAGATCATGACCTGAAGGTGCATGAGTCAATCCAAAAAACCGTAAAGCATCTAAGTCATGATGACCAAAATCACAAATCTATCAATACTTGAACCCTAAACGGGCAAAAAAGGACAAGAGAAGTTATTTTTTTTAAAAATAAAAAGAAGAAGAAGAGAGGAAACTAGCTCTTATTATTGGTTTTAACTATATAGCAAACCTTGTGCTTGAGAAATCATAGATCTTTGCTGTACTGGAGAAAATGATAAGGCCAACTTGAGCATCACAAAGAATTGAGAGTTCCTTAGCTTTCTTGAGTAGACCACTTCTTCTCTTTGAGAATGTCACTTGCCTGCTTGTCATATTATCTATCCTTCGAATTACTATTTTTCCTCTCCCCATCGCTTTCTTTCTAACTAGGGTTTCCCCTATTCTCCTCTCTGCATATACAGTACTTAACAAACATATATTAGCCAAAAAAAGACAGTCAGGTGCACAAAGCATCCTGCGTTAGGTGGTCATCTTTTGAAAAATAAACCAGAGAGCTTTCTATGCAATAGAGATCCAAAAATTAGTATGAAAAAAAATCATCGATAACTTGAGTAAATAAAATTAAATTAGGAAGTTTTCTTAGCAATATAGATCGATCTAACAAGTGAAAATGCATAAGCATTTATAGGAATTTGAAAAAGGACAAGCTGTAAAGATATACAGAAAAAAGAGCAAAAAAGATCTAAAACTCAAGAAGGAGCTTACTATTTTGACAGAAACTAGAAGAATTAGGGTTGGAGCTGATGGATAGGAGAAGATATTGCTGATTTTTTTATTTGAAGAGTTGATGCTTGAAGCAATTCTAAAGATTTATTATATAAACAGATGAAGAGGAGCTGTATGGTACAACTAAAACTAATTAAACTACTTTAACAATTAGATTAACCGAATCTCTGATGAGCCACTTGGAGGCCGTATTGTTGACCGCATAAGAAATATAATCTAACTATAAAATATTTGTATAATTAATACAGCATTTAATTTGCAACATATATAGAGCTATGCATAACTATTCGGAAACAACCTCTCTACCCCACCAAAAATAGGGTAAGCTGTACTCTCCAGCATTAATATATTTTAAGTAATTTAAAACTTGGCATAATTAGTGCAATATTTGGCTTTCACTGTTAATAAACCAAACATTACTAATATCAGCATATTATAAAAGAATATCTATGTAAATGTAAACTAGTTAGAATGTAACATACGAATACATATCAATTTTAGCAATACCAGGGTATGAGTATTTACTAATTAATGAAAATACTAGAATAGACAAATTTTTCAAAGCAATTATTATATTCTTGCGTTATCACGGTATAACAATCTCTAAGTAAATAACCACTATATGTTAATATATCTGTGATTTATTAATTACCTCCACATCACTAATCTTGATCTCCCAAATGCTAAAGTAGTTGCAAGTGGGCGTTAAATGATACCTCGTAGTTTCAGAATGACTTTTGATTGGAGTGTAGTTGCCGTACTTTAATTTACAACTTCTAGGTCATTGTCTAACATATAGATGACTGACAACTGTCAGGTAATATTTGGCCTAGGTTTTTGCCGCTTTAGGGTTCGGTCCTCTTTCAGTGACTAAGCTGTTTTCTCCAATAAGTAAAAGGTACCTTAATTTGTTGATGCTCAAATCTTTCCTCAATTTGGCACTCTAAAAGTATCTTCTTCCATTTCTCACTTTTTAACCTTTTTCTGTTCGTTGTCTACCATGCTCAAAATGGTTTTAATCTTGTCCCTTTTCCATCTTCCCTGTTAGAAAAGATTACTCCCTGTCTCCCAATTTATATTTTTTTTAATCTGTTTAAAAAAGAATGATATATTTATATATTTAGAAATAATATAATTTAAAACTTTCTCTTTTACCCTTAAAAAACTAACTTACAGCTACACAAATATCTATGACTTGTTTTAGATCACAAATTTCAAAAGTCGTTCTTTATTTTTAAAACTCTGTACCTAGTCAAACTATATCACATAAATTGAAACGGAGAGAGTAAAGTATATACAACACTAAAAAGAAAAACCTTCTCTTTCTCTTAATTCTCTCTTTTTTTTTTTTTTTTTCTCCTCCATCCAGAAAATGTTGTACACTACAAAAAGAAAAGAAAAAACGTGAGAGAAAATGATTGACAAAAACGGGTGTAAGAAGATCAATAACATATATAGTATTAGTACTTTTCAACAGTAAAAATGGTAACTTAGGTATTTTTCTATTCTAGAAAATATTTACATAAAATACCTAGTTTTGCATAAAGATTATGGGTTCACCTTCACCATAAAATGGGCTGTAAATCCGCCCCAAAACAGACTTATATTGTTATTGTTGAGTGCACCAAACTTAAACTCAAAAGTATCCTTCTAACTCTTTATGCTTTCTTTCCGAAAAGCCATTCTTTAATTAAGGCAAACAATTCGAATATCAATCACTTATAAATGTACAGATGGTAGTACTTAGTAGATAGGTAAAAAAAAAAAAATATACTTCTTAACAGATTTTGATATCGCACTTTTAGTATCTGATCCTGATTTGGTCTTGATGTGCCGTGAAATTACGACACATTTGATGTCTTTTTACTAGAAGTTCTACTTGTTTTTAAGTGTTTTTATATCGTTTCTTATGTTATTTTGATGTTTTGTAGGGTTGGTTGACTAAGGAATGAAAAGGAAGAAAATCGCTGAAAAAACAGAGAACTTGGAGCTAAAGGACGGTCCGTAACTCGTGTTACGGACCGTAACATTGACCGTAACCTGAGAGGAAATTCCAGTAAGATGTTGACAGATTGTCAACATTACAAGAAGGACAGTCCGTAACACAGGTTACGGGCCGTAACGTGGGGCGTACTGCACGACTTGAGGCCGAGATATGCTGGAAGATACGGACCGTAACCTGTGTTACGATCCATCGAAAGACACCGTAACGGTTGACCTAAATAGCAAGCGGACAAAGGACGGAACAAAAGGACGGACCGTAACACATGTTACGATTCGTAATGATGTCGCGAAGGGTGTTTTTGTCTAGAATTTTGGCGCGATTTTTGGTCCTATAAATAGTTAAGTTTAGGTTTTTCAACAATTTTATTCATTAACTTGAGAGCATTAACTCTTAGCCTTGGATATTTGTGAAGTTGTTGGAGCATTTAAGGCCTCAACTTCATCCTTAGTTCACATTTATTACCATTGTAAGTACATTACGTCATCTTTTAAGCTTTCTTTGTTGAACAAAAGTATGAGTAGTTAATTTTAATTCTAAGGTTGTGGACCCCATGATGGGTAATATGTGAATGGGTTTCTACTATTGCTATATGCACAATGATTGTTGGTGTTTATTCAATCTTTGTGTTTTAGTGTTGGGTAATGATTGCAAGCATTAGCCTAAGCCATTATTCTAACTTTTCTTGGGAAAGTGAGTTAGCATTGGTAAAGATTGAATAATAATGACTCGGGGCGTTAACCCTCGTTTAATAGACTAACTTAGGAATAAGAACAAGTCAAATTGGCATTGTTGATCATTCTTCGATATCGACTCTTTTGTATTTGGGAAAATCATAAAGAGGAAATACGGCCTAACTGTTGGGAAACATTAGGATGTCTTTAAGAGATCAAGTGCAAATCCTTAGAACAACCATTAGAAGTATATCACATTGAAACCTGAAGCATAATATCTAATCAAAACGGGGAACACAACCTTAGTCTCTCTCGCATTAATTGCAATTCAAGTCAAAGTATTAGTTTATATTACAAAACAATTATGCCAAACTATTTGGAATAGAATGAAAGCCTTTAAAGACCAGTATCGCATACACTTAGTACCCTTTTCTATCCATATTCCCTGTGAGATTTGACTCCAACCTTGTTTGGGTTACTATATTTGACAATGTCCGCTTTACGCCACTAATAGGTGTAATTTGAGCATATCAAATTTTGGCGCCATTGCCGGGGAATACGATTTTGAAATTACTGATTGTTGTGTACTTTTTTAAAAAACTTTTTTCTATTCCATCACACCTTGTTTGCTGTTTTTGGTGAACCAAGTGAAAATGGCAGGAAGACATAATCGAAATCAAGGAAACCAAGGTGGGCTCCAGGTTAACCCACCACCACCGGAAGAAGAGGATGATGAGAATATATTTGCGGAATTCATTAATAAAGCTGATTATGCTTCTGCTGTGGTCCCACCTAGGACTGGAAATGCTACTTTCAAAATCGATAGCTCTATCTATCAGCTGTTGAAACTTGAAGGTTGGTCCCTCCTAGGACTGGAAATGCTACTTTCAAAATCGATAGCTCTATCTATCAGCTGTTGAAACTTGAAGGTTATTTCCGTAATTCTTCGGAGGGTTGTCCGCTCCGACATTTGAGGAACTTTCTGCATGTATGTGCTCAACAATCCCAAGGTGTTGTTTCTACTGATGCACTTCGATTACACGTTTTCAAATATTCCTTGGCTGGAAAAGCAAGGGAATGTTATGAAAAGCTGCCCAACAATTCTATTCACACCTGGAACGAGCTAGCCAATACATTTTTAAAGAAGTGGTTTCCACCGAGCTAAAACGTTGAACATAGAGATAAGATCTTTGAATTCAAACAGCTCCTGGGGTAACAATTATATTCTGCATGGGAGAGGTTCAAGTACTATCTAGCTCAATCTCCAACTCACGGGTTTCTGGATGCTATTCTCACCGAGAAGTTCTACAAGGGGTTAGAAACAATGAATCAGATTCTTTGTCAATACTGCCGCTTGTGGATGCTTCATGGACAAGTCATTTGTCAACATCACCCGTTTGCTCGATAAGCTCACCACCCATAATCAAGCTTGGCATTCAAATGATAACGAGAGCTTATTTTATGGTAGTCCATCACTAGCCACTATTGCAAAGGAGAACCATGAGAGGGATCATGCTTTGCTCAATTGCAAACTACGTGGATCTATTATAAAGGAAATTGGCAGCGAAGGATGCACAGGGGGTAAATGCTGTCGAGGAGTTACCACCTCCTCCACCAGAGATGTATCAAGTCCCTGAGGGGATGTACCAAGAGGGACAACAACATTATGAAGATGCTAATTATGTTAACAACTCTCAAGGGGGTTATCAGAGGCAAAATTATCAAGGTCCAGGACATCACCCATGGCAGAAGCCTCAACACCAATTTCAAGGGAACAATTACAACAGAAATGATTAGGGAAATCCTAATCAAGGGAATTACAATAACAACAATTATGGCAACAAGAGCTCTAACCCCTATATTCCACTAAAGGGGCAATCATCAAATTCTCAGCAGTGGAGAGACAATTTAGCTAGCAATGTCGCTAATGATTCTGCTAAGCTGAAGAGCATGATGCAGATAATGCTAACGAACCAGGACAGAACTGAAAGTACAATAAAGGGAATGTCTCAGGTTTAACTATCTCATTCAGCTGCCATTCAGAAGCTTGAATCCCAATTCAGAGACCTTTCGAGAGAAGTGCATACTCCTCAACGTGGACACCTACCAAGTGATACAGTTCCAAATTCGAAAGGTAGTGGGGTAAACTCTGTGGAGCATGTAGCTGCTATTAGCACCCGAAGTGGAAAAATACTTCAAGGTACTGATAAAAAGGTGATTGATCTTGAGCCGATTGTTGAAGAAGAGGCACAACCTAATGTGTCTGATGTTATTATGGAGGAAGAAAGAGAGGAGGAAATCCCTATTAGAGTTGAAGAGGAGTGGAACCTTGAGAATCTTAAGGCACAAGAAGGGAAAAATAAAAAGGGGAAGGCAAAACTTTCTGGCGCTCTTCGCCCTTTGACTCAATTGTTCAAATCTTCACCGCCTTTCCCTCAAAGGTTAGTGAGAAAAACAGAGGATGACAAGTGCTTGCGATTTTATGATCAACTTAAGCAATTGACGATGAACATTCCGTTCATGGATCTTTGTCCAAGAGATGCCTGGGTTTGCTAAATATTTGAAGGATCTCCTAACAAAGAAGAAGAAGCCATTGAAACACGACACTGTAGGTATCACTCGTTGTGTCAGTGCTATTATTTCCAAGACCATGGTGCAAAAAAGGGAAAATCTTGGAGCATTCACCATTCCTTGCACTATAGGGCAGCAGGATTTTGCCAAGGCGTTGTGTGATAACGAGGTTAGCATAAATCTTATGCCCGTTGAGATTTTCAAGAGATTAGGTTTGGGGATGCCAAGGCCCACTAACATGAGATTGCAAATGGCTGACAGATCGATTAAAAGGCCAGTTGGGGTGGTTGATGATGTTCTTGTTCGAATTGGGGAATTCCTTCTCCCAGCAGATTTCGTGATTCTTGATTGTCTTTGTTAATCAAGAAATTCCTATTACTCTAGGGAGACCTTTCCTTGCTATAGGAAGGGCTCTTATGGATTCAGAAAAGCATGAGATTAAGTTCCGGGTTAATGATGAGGAGGTGACTTTTCAAGCCAGCAAGGGTATGAAATTGCCCAGTCTTTATCAAAGTATTTCGGTTATTAATTATTTTGATGTGGTGGATGAAGCGGTGGAGTTCAAGATGGAAGAAGAATGCTTAGGTGAAGCATTATCGGCCATCTTGGTAAATTTTGATGCAGAAGAGATGGAGGGATATATTGAGACGGTAAACTCACTCACCGGTTTGGGTTCTTACTCTTATGAGCCCAAGAAATTGTCTCTTGATCTAGAGAAACAAACAACCCCTCCGGCAAAACCTTTAATTATTGAGCCACCAAAGTTAGAACTCAAGCAACTTCCATCCCATCTTAGATATGAGTTTCTTGGAGCAAATAGTACTCTCCCAGTTATTGTGTCATCACTTTTGAATGAGGGCCAGACTCAAAGACTTCTCACAGTCTTGAGGAAACATTTGAGGGCCTTGGGTTGGACTATTGCAGACATCCAAAGGATTCCCTCCGGAATTTGTGAGCACCGAATTCAGCTGGAAGAGGAAAGTTCACCAAGTGTTGAGCATCAAAGAAGATTGAATCCACCGATGCAACAGGTAGTAAAGAAAGGTATTATTAAGTGGCTAGATCTTTGGGGTGGTTTACCCAATTGCCAACAGTCTATGGGTGAGTCCAGTTCAATGTGTGCCAAAGAAGGGGGGCATCACTGTTGTCCCTAATTCGAAATATGAGTTGATACCTACAAGAACTCTCACCGGTTGGAGAGTTTACAAGGACCACAGAAAGCTGAATACTGCATCTTGCTAAGACCATTTCCCTATGCCTTTTATTGATCAAATGCTTGATCGGCTAGCCGGAAGGTCTTATTATTGCTTCTTGGATGGGTACTCTGGGTACAATCAAATTAACATCGCATTAGAAGATCAAGAAAAGACTACTTTCACTTGTCCCTATGGGACATTCTTTTTCAGCCGAATGCCATTTGGTTTTTGCAATGCCCCAGCCACCTTCCGGCGATATATGATGTTCATATTCTCCGATATGGTTGGAAACTTTCTTGAAGTCTTCATGGATGATTTCTCTGTTATGGGAGATTCATTCGATGAATGTTTAGACCATCTTGATCGGGTTCTACAAAGGCGTGAAGAGACAAACCTAGTTCTTAACTGGGAAAAGTGTCATTTTATGGTAAAGGAGGGAATTCTCCTTGGCCATAAGATTTCTGAGAAAGGGATTGAAGTTGATCAAGCCAAGATCGATGTGATTTCAAAACTCCCTTCTCCCATCTCAGTTAAGGGGGTTCAGAGTTTCTTAGGGCATGCTGGATTTTATAGAAGGTTCATCAAAGACTTCTCAAATATTGCAAATCCAATGTGCAAACTTTTGGAAACGGAGTCTAAATTCAATTTTGATGAAAAGTGCATCCAGGCTTTTGAAGAGTTGAAGTTGAGATTGACTTATTTTATTGTTGTGTCTCTGGATTGGTCTTTACCTTTCAAATTGATGTGTGATGCTATTGGTCTTGCTATTGGCACTGTGCTTGGTTAGCGGCTCAACAAAATCTTGCACCCAATTTATTATGCAAGCAAAGCACTAAATGGAGCTCAAATGAATTATACAGTTACAGAGCAAGAGCTACTTGCTATTGTTTATGCTTTCGAAAAGTTCCGGGCCTATTTGTTGGTTGCCAAGGTAGTGGTTCACACTGACCATGCTGCCTTGCGGTATTTGATGGCTAAAAAGAATGCTAAGCCACGGTTGATTAGATAGGTTCTATTGCTACAAGAATTTGACTTTGAAGTCAAAGGCCGAAAATGGTCAGAGAATCAAATGGCTGGCCATCTTTCCAGACTTAAAGAAGCAGGGAGACCAACTGATGTGCTAGATATTGACGACACTTTTTCGGATGAAAGAGTACTGGCGATCTCCAGTGATTGGCACCATGGTATGCCGATATTGCCAATTATTTGGTAAAAGGCATTGTTTCTGAATATTTCAAGGCATATCAAAAGAAGAAATTCTTGAGAGATTGCCGACAGTATTATTGGGATGAGCCTTATTTATTCCAGACTTGCGCAGACAATATTATCAGAAGATGCATGGCTGAGTCTGAGGTGATGGAAATCTTGAAGGCTTGTCATGATTCTCCGATTGGGGGGCATCATAGTGGAAATAGAACTTCAGCCAAGGTGCTAGAGTGTGGCTACTATTGGCACTCCATCTATCGTGATGCGAATATGCTAGCACGTTCTTGTGATAAATGCCAGCGCCAAGGCACCATAAGTCGGAAGCATGAAACACCGATGAATTTTGTACTTGAGGTGGAGCTCTTTAATGTGTGGGGCATTGATTTTATGGGGCTATTTGTGAGCTCATATGGCCTGAAATATATTCTTATTGCTGTGGATTATGTCTCCAAATAGGTGGAAGCGGTGGCCTTGCCCAACAATGATGGAAGGAGAGTCATTGCCTTCCTAAAGGAAAGCATCTTCACAAGATTTGGCACTCCTAGAGCCATTATTAGTGATGGTGGTTTTCACTTCTACAACAAACCATTCGCTGATCTTCTTGAAAAATATGGCGTGCTTCACAGGGTTGCCACTCCATATTATCCTCAGACGAGTGGTCAGGTTGAAGTCTCCAATTGAGAGATAAAGAGTATCTTGGCAAAGACAGTCAATGTGAATCACACTGACTGGTCCAAAAAGTTAGATGATGCTCTATGGGCATATCGCACATCTTTGAAAACACCTATTGGGACTTCACCGTATAAGCTGGTATTTGGGAAGGCATGTCATTTGCCTGTTGAGCTTGAGCATAAGGCCCTTTGGGTATTGAAAAAATTGGACATGGATTGGCATAAAGCAACCAAGCTGAGGTTGTTTCAAATCAATGAGATGGATGAATTTAGGTACAATACCTATGAAAGTGCAACATTAAACAAGGAAAAAATAAAATGCTATCATGACTCGAAGATCCTCAAAAGGGATTTTCAACCAACGGATTTGGTCCTGTTGTACAATTCGCGCCTAAAGTTCTTTCCGAGCAAGCTCAAGTCTCGATGGTCCAGGCCATTTGAAATTATCAGTGTTTCCCCAAATGGAAACGTCATTGAAGTGAAAATAGAGGATGGCACTCGGACTATTAAAGTAAATGCACAAAGGGTGAAGCACTATCATTGGTGCATTGATGATGGCAAAGTGGTTGATAGGTATCATTTAAAACACGGTTCCTGAGCTAGCAATGGAGGTATCACGTTGTACCGCGACGTTAAATCAAGCGTTGTGTGGGAGGCAACCAACATTTACTGCTTTATGTTATTGTAACTATCATATATTTTTTTTTTTTTTTTTGTGTGTTTGTGATGTTTGTTGATGTGTTAAGACTCTTATGAAAAAGGAGGCAAAAAGAATTAAGTGCTGGGGCTTGCAGCAAAAGACATTCCATGTTACGGCGCGTAACACACGGTACGGCCCGTAACATGGAGCGTAACAAAAAGAGGAGAAATGATGAAATCACTGAAGGAAGGAGACCAGTGTTACGGTCCGTAAGATAAACCGTCGAATGCGTTACGGACCGTAACATGTGACCGTAACTTTGAATAACACCTGAGTAGCCACTGGAAATTTAACGTTTGTTAAGCTAGGCGTGTTACGGACCATCGTTTGCATAATTGTCAGGTTATTAATGAATCATGAAATGGGGTCGTTTGGATCGATCGCAACACGAGTCATGTCTCGTACCCTATGTTACGATCCGTAATTGGAAGCGTAATGGTCGGGAAAGATTTAAATACCTTACCCGACGGTTACTTCTCATTTTCCAAAAAAAAAATAAAAAATTCAAACGGCACCACCACCCTTATAACTTCCCTTCACCCTCATAACTTCCCCCATCTTCTCTTCATCTCTCCCTTACTATCTCTTCATTCTTTCCTTACCATCTAAAAGTTTTTTTGTTGTTGTTCTCTTAAGTTCATCGCTGTCAGCCATTTATTAATTCTCAAGTTTTCTTCCATTTTTGTCCAATCTTTCCACAATCAGGTATGTTGATGCTTTGAACTCCCTGCTCGTTCATCTAATGCTAGGATCGATATGTTCTCCCATGATTAAATTCATATACCATGAAGGGTACTTAGTGAAGTCTCATTGATTTTTCAGCATGGATTGACTAAGGTAGGGATTGAGTTTGGTATGATTGCGGTTTTATTGGACTCGTAGGCACAAGGGCATTGTTTCCCACTGAGTCGGAGGGCATCCCGATTGAAAGTTTCACTTATGAAACTAGTAAATTGGTTTTCCCGCCAACTGTTCGATAAAATGTTTCAAAGAAGAATTTAAGAAAACCAGGTGAAGTCTGAGTAACCTGAGGTACGTGAGGGTGTCTACTGGTGTTTTTCACCATAACCCAAGGATTGTAAGGTTGAGAATCTAGGCCACGCCCTTAAACGAAGTTTTTGGCTAAGTGTTGAATTCAAATGGTATTGTGCTGGACGCCCAACATTACGGACTGTAACACCACACCTTAACACCCCTAATTTCCCTCAAAATAATCTGGAAATTTGGGTCAAGTTACGGTGAGATGTTACGGACCTTAATACCTTTGACGGGCCGTCGAACATGTTACGGTCCCTATGTTATAAATGGAGAATCTGAGTTACAGTTGGAGTTACGGACCGTAACGTGTTCGATGGACTGTCGAACGTGTTATGATCCCTGTTCTAATTTGAGTCCTGAGCATCAGAAAATTAGTTTGTATATACCAAGTTGTAATTTCTTTCATGATACATTTAAAAAAAAACATGAGCTTATTGTGTATCATAGCTAACTTTACCCTTAAACAGGTATGGGTAACCAAAGGCAAGGAAAAAGGGTTGTACCCAAAGTTGCCGGCAGAGGAAAGGGTCGTGGTGCAAGCAAAGTAACCGCAAGGTTGTGCGATGAAGATCGGCCTAAAGAAACAAGGGCTACAAAGAAACCCGTTGCACCTAGCAGGCCGGCCGGCCTCACCATCCGAAAGTTCTTCCTCGTCTGATGAGGAGGGTTCTTCTAGTTCATCGAGCCACAGTAGACCCAGAGAGGCTGTCACACCACCACACCGGCCACAGCCATACATTAGACAGCCTACTGCGGAGGAGAGCGAACAACAAAAAAAATAGACTGAACTCCGGATGAAGGCTATGTATAAGCAGGACCTCCAGTTTTCTGTGGAGGGTTCTGAGGATTTGTACAACAAGGGGTGTGAGTTAGTGAAGGGCAGCGGGCAAGACCCGAAGAAAAGTATTTTTGAGGAACGGAACATCAGTTTTGAAGGTCTCGATGGGTACCCAAGCATCATGGACACTCTCCGCTTTCATAAGTTAGAGATTTTGAAAAACCCTGTGGGGTCCTACATCCCGGCTCCTGTTCGGGAATTCTACGCTTTTTATAGGGCTGCTGTATTCAAGGCACAGAAAAAAAGGTAAAGAATGACTCAAGTGCCAGCTATGAATGAGGTAATAGTTCGCAAGAAGAAGATTGATATCTCTCCGACGGCCATCAATAAAGTACTATTCAGTACTGAGTATATTGAGCCTACAGCAGCAGAGGAAGGGGAGTTTGTCTACAAAGTTTCACAAAAAGAGACACTCTCAGTCAAGAAATAGGTAGCCTCGGTGATTACAAGGTCTCTTGAGATCCAGAATGGGCAACAGTGTCAAAGTTGACAGCTAACACGAGGATTTGGAAACACACCCTCACACCTGAGGCAAAGTTTTGGTGGGATGTTGTTCAGCTCTGGATCCACCCTACACAGGCAGATAATTACTTGACTTCGGACCGAGCAGTGCTTGTGGCTGCTCTTATGTCAAAGTATAAGGTCAACATCCGGAGAGTGATAGCTGTAAATATCCGGGAGCGAGCCCTACAGCTAGCCACTTCCCTGGTTTATCCTTGTTTGCTTACATTCTTATGCTTGCGAGCGGAACGTAACCCCTTCCCCTTATCGATCACATCGTGCTTGCCAAGAGCGTCTATGACATCACATAGAGCCGAGATGAAATGTTGGGCCAGGGTACAATGCCATCTGCCTCATCTTCTGATCTGCCTGAGGGGTCAACGGGATAAGATGTTCTGCCATGAGCTATTATGGGTGCTGAGGCTACTGATGCGGGTCAGCCTATATATTCTGATGCTCCACCTATGACTCTGCTCCACAGCCCATTCCAGCTTCAGCTCCACCTATTTCGGGTGGTCCCACCTCTTCCATTGGAGCTAGTCCTGCACCGGTTCAGCCCATACCATGAGTTCCACCAGAGCTTGCGAGGAAGATGATTTTCAACAGAGAAAATTTTGGGGCAGTGGTCTTGCAAGCAGATAGAACAGACAGGAAAGTCAAGCAGATTATGACAGAGCTGAAGTTGTATATAAAAAAGGCTATTGATGCAGCTTTGAAGCCGATCAAAGAGAAGATTGTTGATGGCCATCTACAGATCTACTCTCGAATTGATGGTATTGAAAATAGAATGACAGAGCTGACCAAGGCACACCCCATTGTGGAGTTTGGAACTATTCGGAGTGAGTTGCGTACACTAAAGGATGATGTACAAAAATTGAAGGCACAGGAAGTGGCTGCTATGACGGATCAGATTCTGAAGGTACAAACAAAGTTGGTACAGAGCTTGTATCAGCTGGTTGAGAGTTTACTTAGAGATGATGATATCGAGGAAGCAGTCGATGAGGAGCATGAGGAGGAGTTGGAGGAGGATACCCACTCCTCGGCTAAGAGGAAGCGCAAGAGAGACGAGAATGAGGATGCAAACCTTGATACCATTCTCAAGACTATTAATCCTTTTGATGCCATGTGCCCTCAGAATGAGGAGGATAAGAGGCAAACACTAAAGAAGATCAGACATGAGTCCTGATTGAGTTCTGACACCACCGGAGCGACTTCTAGCTCAGCCCACTCCATTCAACTGGCTCACCATTCTCATTTTCCACAGACTGAGCCAGGGACTGCTATTGTTGGCGAGCCCCATACGGCGACCACTACTGAGCACACCACCATTCCACCTACTTCAGAGGTTATCCAACCTCATGATCTTTGTGCAGTAGATCCAAGCACCTAGTGCGCTTCAGGGAGGTCCTACATTCTATTTTTGGATTATATAGATGCATTGAGGACAATGCATGTTTCTAAGTTGGGGGTAGGGTATTTGTTTTGGTTTTCATTGTATTAGTATGAAGTATGTGTTTAGGACCTGTTTTGGTCTGAAGATTGTTTTTGTTTTTAAATTGTGGTATTAAATATGTGTTTAGGACCCTCCTCGGCTATTCTTTGCCATGTGTTCTTTTCCTGAAGGGTTTTATTTACGTTGAACCTGGCATGTTTAGGCTGTTTAGTTAAAGTAAAGTAAGGATGACTTAAGTGGTGGTTGTTCATGGTTTCTGGCATATATAAAAGTGTTTTACAAGTCAATGATGTCCCTTTAAAAATTTTGTGGTGTACATCAAGAATGGGTTGTTTATATTGACATGTATGATTCTTTTAATGACATTGCAAATAAAGGGTGTCCATGTGTGTGCAATTTTCAAACGGAAGTCAAGTCAGAATAGTGAAACAATCCTTATGCCATTGTGTTGTGATTTCTTAGTATCCATTTGTGTATAATGCTTCTAATCTAGAACTTGCCCGGTTGGTCGTACGTGAATTCTAAGGAAATTTTGGTTGTGAAGTGATCTTAGACTTTCTTTATATTGACTCCAAAGCCTGTTTATCTTAAATGAGCCTAACCTGTACAGAAAATGATCCCTAGTCTCCCATTTTGAGCCTATAGACTTTTTCTTTGATTAGCCATTAACTAACCTCCATCCCTTCTGTGAATAATCCCACTTGGCACCAAGTTCCTCCTTGACACTAAAGATTGATAAAAGAGGCAAAAAGCCTAAGTTGGGGGTGATAAGTGAAAGATGTGTAGAATGAGGCCAAAAGCCTAAGTTGGGGGTGATCGTGAGTGATGCAGTGCATGTGTAGGTGTGGTTAGAATAGATACATACATATATATATATATATATATATATATATATATATATATATATATATATATATATATATATATAAAGAATAAACTTTCCGAAAAATGGTTCTCAAAAAGAGCTTATAAGTCGGAAATAAATCCATGCCGGAGCTGGAGGGTCAACAATAAAAGAAAGAAAAGTGAATGAAATCAAGTGTAGTGTCAAGGAGGGTGAGTCACCATTATCCAAATATCTATCCTACCCGTCCCTGAGCCTACATTACAAGCCACAAAAGTCCTAATGTGATCACAATCGACCTATTCAAAGTTGAAGGCATTGAAAATAAAGGCAAGCCTATAGTATGTGCAAGTATGATAGGCAAATTTCTTTGTGAGTGTGAGTGTCTTTCTATTCTCTTTAGTCTCTTGTCCCCATTATCTTGTAAATATGTGTGTTGGGACATTCTTTGGTCTATGTGAGGGCGTGAGGATTGTAGAGTGCGAAATTGACTGACTTTCCAGAAATTGAGGTTCATGTGCATAGAGATTCCCATAGTATGATTATGACATTGATTGAAGGCTGCATAGTGAATTGCAATTGTTCCGAAATGTGCACCTTGTGTCACAATCAGGATGTTAATGAGGGCCCGATATCTTTCGTGGATTGAGTAATATATGCTAGAAGTACGTGCCAAAACCACCATAGGCATTCTTAGTTTGCTAGATGTCGTTTGTTAGTAGTGAGTCTTGTTTTGGTTGCTTGAGGACAAGCAAAGACTTAAGTAGGGGATGTTGATGTGCCGTGAAATTACGGCACATTCGATGTCTTTTTACTAGAAGTTCTACTTGTTTTTAAGTGTTTTTATATCGTTTCTTATGTTATTTTGATGTTTTGTAGGGTTAGTTGACTAAGGAACGAAAAGGAAGAAAGTCACTGAAAAAATAGAGAGCTAAAGGACGGTCCGTAACTCGTGTTACGGACCGTAACCTGAGAGGAAATTCTAGTAAGATGCTGACAGATTGTCGACATTACGATGTAAAAGGATAGTCCGTAACATAGGTTACGGGCCGTAACGTGGGGCGTACTGCATGACTTGAGGCCGAGATACGCTGGAAGATACGGACCGTAACTTGTGTTACGATCCGTCGAAAGACGCTGTGACGGTTGACCTAAATAGCAAGCGGACAAAGGAAGGAACAAAAGGACGGACCGTAACACATGTTATGATCCGTAATGATGCCGCAAATGGTCTTTTTGTCCAGAATTTTGGCGCGATTTTTGGTCCTATAAATAGTTAAGTTTAGGTTTTTCAACAATTTTATTCATTAACTTGAGAGCATTAACTCTTAGCCTTGCATATTTGTGAAGTTGTTTGAGCATTTAAGGCCTCAACTTCATCCTTAGTTCACATTTATTACCATTGTAAGTACATTATGTCATCTTTTAAGCTTTCTTTGTTGAACAAAAGTATGAGTAGCTAATTTTAATTCTATGGTTGTGGACCCCATGATGGGTAATATGTGAATGGGTTTTTACTATTGATATATGCATAATGATTGTTGGTGTTTATTCAATCTTTGTGTTTTAGTGTTGGGTAATGATTGCAAGCATTAGACTAAGCCATTATTCTAACTTTTCCTGGGAAAGTGAGTTATCATTGGTAAAGATGTCACAACTCAACCCGCCATGACTGGTACCCATCTAAATCCTAGTGGGCGAACCAACATACAAGACATCTATCCATTCAATCCGGTTTTATATTAACCAAGCTAAACAATTATTGCTCATTTAACAACAAGAGACAAGGTAAATCATGCCATAAAAGCTGAAATAAGTGCAGAAGTTCTAACTATTACAATCCCCAAAATTTGAAAGTCATCGTACAGGACTCTAAGCTAAAACATGTCTAAGAATCTGAAGTCTAACAATTTAGTAATCCATAATGTCCAGAGTACGAAAAGACATCATAGCAAGAAGATCTTCGGGCGGCCTGGCATGGGAAGAAGCTCACCCTAAAATTTGTCAACAATTATCCTCCACGCTAAATGTGAGGACGAGCAACAGTCTCTGTATCAAAATCTGCACTCAAAGAATGAGCCAGATAGTATCAGTACAAACACTATGTACCGATAGATATCATAGGACGACTAAGAATAGTATCATGCATATTTCGTAAAATCAATAGAATAAAACAAGCCAGTTAACAATCATGAATATCAATAATCACAGCAAGTCAACCAAGAACAATCACAATCAAATCACCAAGATGTCAAGCATCACAATCACGTAAGTCACAACAGAAATAAGTTTGCCACAATAACCTCACTCGCCATACATACATGCTAGCTGATGTCTTAGCTCAGTAGCCATGACCTGCAGGGGACCTATGGTGTCCATGTACCACTCATTTCGGAATACTCCTCGGACCCGAGCACAAACCTCCGCCCCGAAACGAACCTCGATCGCGAGACATATCAAAGTACCTCTCGTTTCCGGAATGATCCTAGGACCACGAGCCCATAATCCAGGTCACATGAGTGCCTTTTCATACCTCTTACAGAACAGTGTTTCTTACCTTTCCAATATCAAGAATCAACTCATCATTTCATGTCACAATACCCTTGAGAAGATTATATTAGCTTCTCATCATAACACATCCGCTGTAGATTTAATCACATAGGAATAATGGCCTGAGCCTCACACAATCAATCAATCACATTCACATAGGAATTAACCACACAATACCATGCATGAAAACTAGACATGCTTTCTCCTAAGGAGATCACCAAACATATAATAAACTAACCAAAGTCTAACTTAAGTAAACCGCAACCTACCCCAAAGCAGAGCTGGAACACGCAGGTTACTCTGCTACAGCAACACGCAGGTTACTCTGCTACAACCTTTCCTTTCCTCAAAGCCTCAATACGTTCACGGTCTAAAAATAGAAGGCTCAGTGAGTCACATCGCTCAATTTACGAACACCAAAGCAAAAATACCCTTCCCTTTCCCCATTCTAAGGGTGGATGATTTTCTAGGTGATAAACAACCTATCAAGGCCCCTAGTATTCATTTACCACCAATATATACAATATTCTATCAAACATTCCCATTACAAATAGTTTTCTATGGCAAAGACACCATTTTTATAGAATCATAGGTCTCAAATCACTTAGTTTACTATTCTAATGTTCAATTTATGACAAATAGCAACTAATCAATCCATTTACATGACAAATAAGCAATAATAACCCCAACCCATCAAACTTAGAAGGTTTATTGACATTCTAGGATTTCTACTTCACTTTCACCATTAAAGACCCATAAAGATGATTATCATAATGAAGGGGAAGGGAATGATAGAATGAAAAGCAATGGAACTTAGTATATAAAATTCGGATTACTGTTTTATGTCGACCGCTACGGCAGTCGTCACGCCGCTGCAGCGATCCCGCTATAGCGGTCAAGTGACCGCTATAGTGGTCCCAAAAGAAACCCGCTCACTGCAATGGTGGTCAACTCACCGATCTAGCGATACCACCATAGCGGTCAATAGTCCGCCACAACGGTCACCCGACAAATGGCAGGCCACTGGAAGCGGTTCACCCACCACTATAGCGGTACCGCTCTAGCGGTGCTCCCATTGCCACAACGGTCCATTTTGGGCAGTGAGCTCGCTTGTTTACCATTTTTCCCCCTATCACCCCACATTTCATCCAAGGCCTCAAAAACACAACACCAAACATGCACACATACAAAAAGACGTCCCACGAATCTACCCGCGGCCTCGGAATTCCCAACGGAGTACTAATTACCCATAACGACCGAAATGGTCGCTACAAAAGATTGAATAACAATGACTCGGGGCGTTAACCCTCGTTTAATAGACTAACTTAGGAATAATAACAAGTCTAATTGGCATGATTGATCGTTCTTCGATATCAACTCTTTTGTATTTGGGAAAATCATAAAAAGGAAATACGACCTAACTGTTGGGAAACATTAGGAAGTCTTTAAGAGATCAAGTGCAAATCATTAGAACAACCATTAGAAGTATATCACATTGAAACCTGAAGCATATTATCTGATCAAAACGGGGAACACAACCTTAGTCTCTCTCTCATTAATTACAATTCAAGTCAAAGTATTAGTTTATATTACAAAACAATTATTCCAAACTATTCGAAATAGAATTAAAGCCTTTAAAGACCAGTATCGCATATAATTAGTACCCTTTTCTATCCATATTCCCTATGGGATTCGACCCCAACCTTATTTGGGTTACTATATTTGACAACGTCTGCTTTACGCCACTAATAGGTGTAATTTGAGCGTATCAGGTCTCTGATGGTATCAAAATATGTTACTCCTTCTGTTCCAATTTATATGCCATTGTTCGTACTTTGAAAGTCAATTCTGTTAATTTCGACGATGTCTTCGGAGAAAGAATCTTTAAGTTTTTTTGAGAAAAAAATTACATATTTAAAATGTACAAGAAATGTACTATATATCACAATAATTTACAATTCAAATATTTAAAAGACATGAAAAAATCGTGATAAAAAAAATTCGTTTGAATCTCGAAATCTGAAAGGTTCTACGTAAATTGGGATGGAGAGAGTAAGAGGTATTTGGCACCTTTAATATATAGTGCTTTTTGAATAGCCCATTTCTGCATAGTAAAATGGAGATGGTGGGGATCCTATACTATCGGATAATGGGCTGGGCTGTCGGTCGCTCAATATTGGGCTGACCTGACCCGGTTAGTAGTATAATAATGAGTAGTTTCCTACAAAGAGGTTACCACTATTCTGAACGTTAACAATGTGGAATTATGGGAACAGTTTCTTCTAAGTAATCACTTCTCCTCCTTTTGCTTTAAAAGGAACCAAAACACTTTCTTCTTGTTAAGAAGAAAAAATATTCACCTAGTGTTCTTAAAGAAAGGAATACACATACAAAACAAAAAGGGCATTTAGTTTGTGGATATTAGTGTTCTATTTCCTAGTGAAGTAGAATTGGCTTGCAGCAATTCTTCAACAAAGATTTTATGAATTTTCCACTGCTGTTAACAGGTACATAATTCTTGTTCCCCTTACTAATTTCTAACAATGGCATCAGAGGCTAATTGTGTGTTATGCTGATTGAATACACAGTTAAATATTAGTGTATTATCTGGGTTTGTGAATCTGTTCACTGTTGTTGCAATCTTTTTTTGAAATCGAGTTCTGAAACGGAAAGATTGTTGTGCCAAAATTCTTCTCTGGATGAAACTTATGATTTGCAATTTTTCTTATGTTGCGCTTTTTGGAGAAGTGCTCTATTTGTAACCTTTTGTTTAGAATGTTGTTGTATGGCGTTACAAAAGCGTTGTTCTCTATTCTTTTAAAGGCTAAAAAATAAAAAATATTAACTTCAGTTTGTTGAAAGGAGGCAGTAAATAATTGCAAGGGAAAAGGCATAAAAACCTCCCAGAACCTGTTCAGTATTGGCTGTTACACGCCTATTCTTTGCAGGGGTCCTATGACCCCCCCTGAACAATATTAAAGTGAAATATATACCCCCTTAAAATTAGTTACTCCCAAATTTGCTAAAGTGGTGATGTACACACACTAACCAGGTGTTGACAAATGTATATCCATTATTTTTTATTATTTTCTTATTCTTTTTCATTCTTTTCTTCATGCTCTCTACTTTCGGTTGTAGACTGGATCTACCATGGCTTCTTCCGCCTTAGCTCTCCCTTATTTCTTATTTTTGCTTATTCAATTTGTTTTCTTTTTTCATTCCTTTTTTCTAAAATTAAATTAGCAGAAAACTTCTTGAAGGCTATGTTATATGGGGTAATAGAAACTTAGAAATTATAATTTTTTTCCTTAATAATTTGAAAATTAAGAAATCAAGAGAAATGAACATTTTTTTGAACATTTTTTCCTCAATAATTTTAAACACTAGCATTTTATGGGGTCAGATAGCTATGTTATATGGAGAAATATTTTGTATATATTTGTTGAAAAAGTGTACGATATATATTATTTTAACTTTGACCTCTTCTTGCTATGGGGTGTATTATGAATTTAAGGAAGAGTAAAGATCATCTCTTTTCTGGACAATAAAGAGATTTATTCATGTAAGTAAACAGTAACTGGAGACTGTAACATAATACAAAGCGAGAAAAAAGCACAATTAATGGAGCAAAAGAAACTGGGAAGGCAAAAAAATAAAGATAGCATTTTGGTTTGATTTTGAAGGACAAGAAAGGTGATGAGAGAAAAATAAAAAATAAAAAATAAAAAATAAAAAAAAAAGGAAAAAACAAGAAGAAGAAGAAGAAGAAGAAGAAGAAGAAGAAGAACAAGGAAAAGAACAATTAGAAAAATAGGGAAAACACATATTCTTTGGCTTCTCACTCTCCCAAAGAGAGTGAAATACACTCTCTTTGCCACATCAGTGCTTAAGGACATATATATTCCACTTCAACATAGTTTA
This sequence comes from Lycium ferocissimum, assembly GCF_029784015.1. NCBI lineage: Eukaryota > Viridiplantae > Streptophyta > Magnoliopsida > Solanales > Solanaceae > Lycium > Lycium ferocissimum. The sequence goes on from NC_081344.1 coordinate 22,555,795, forward strand.
GAGGGGTAATATAGGACCCTCGCGAAGAATAAGTGTGTAACTGCAAATACAGGACAAGTTCAGGGGGGTTTTTATGTCTTTTCCCTAATTGCAAGGTTATATGATTTCCATGCCCATGTTTAAGTTCTTAATGTGCTTGGTAATTACCACTGGAAATAGGGAAACCCAAATAAAAATGGCATCAGAGCCTGATTGTGTGTTCTGTTGATTGAATACACAGTTAAATATTAGCGTATTATCTGGATTTGTGAATCTGTTCATTGTTGTTGCAATCTTTTTTTGAAATCGAGTTCTGAAACGGAAAGATTGTTGTGCCAAAATTCTTCTCTGGATGAAAGTTATGATTTGCAATTTTTCTCATGTTGCGCTTTTTGGAGAAGTGCTCTAGTTGTAACCTTTTGTTTAGAATATTGTTGTATGGTGCTACAAAAGCACTGTTCTCTTTTCTTTTAAAGGCTAAAGAATAAAAAAAAGTAACTTCAGTTTGTTTAAAGGAGGCAGTAAATAATTGCAAGGTTATACGATTGCCATGTCTGTGTTTAAGTTCTTAATGGGCTTGGTAATTACCGCTGGAAATAGGGAAACCCAAATAAAATCCAAATTTTTTTTTTCCAAAGATTCATGGCAATTTTTTTTATTATACTTGGTCTCTTTTCTTTATGATTTACTTTTGGTGAAACCTTTACAGAAAGGTTAGTAATTGGGTATTTTTATGGGATCATTTTAACTGCTAACATTTTCTTTTTGGAGTAGATGATGGCGTCTTCAAGCCATTTCTTTTATTTACAAACATACTGTGTGTTTCTTACTAAAGAAACCAGAACGATACTTAGAAAATTATGTTAACAGTTGATATCCTGCATAGAAAAACAGTAGCAAGTTGTAATATTTCCTTTACTTGATATAAATTGTTGGTCCTGAAAATGATTTTTTTTTTTTTGTTTAATCCAAATGACCCTTAAATGTAATTTTGTCTTCTACGAGTAATTGTGGCATATGTTGTCACGTACATTGAATGGTATGTGCATTCTTATTGTTTCCTTGTTCCCATTAATAGACATGGCTGGACGAGGACATGCTCGAAATGCTCCAACTGGGAGTGGTGGTAAAAATCGAGCAAAAGGACAACGTAGAAGAATGCGTCGTCGAAGGACTATATTTAGTAATGATTCAGACTCTGAGGCTGAAGTCATCAAGAATATCCCAAGGAAAATACAAAATATCTTTACGGGGGATAGAGTTGTGCGAAGGGAAGGAGTAAGACAATTTGAAGTATTTAAAAAAATCAAAATGGACCCATCTGGATCTATTTTTTTTTTTTTTTTAAATAAAGTCCACTAGGCTTGTGAACCTAGGGCTAATTTTATAAATTTTCTCAAAGCAAACAAATTAAAGAGTCTTTACAAAGGTAGCCAAAATGGCTAATAAAAAATGCAAGAATTAAACTAATGACCAACTTAAGTCTTATATGATGGCTTAAGTTGGCACTACAAATTGCTAAAAATAAGAATGTGGTAAAAAACTAAAACTTGAAGAAATGAGTCGCTAATCCCATCTAGTATGCACCGATGCCGATCCTCTCGATGGTTGAAGACTTCGCAACTCAAGCCTTGTTTCTCTAAAGCCCCTATCTCAGTTTAATGCAACAACAAATTCAATATATCGTCATCTCCTCGCAGTTGAGCACAAGTGCTAATACCATCGCATGAAGATTTGACAAAGATATAGTAACTCCTCGACATTGTACCCGATCCTTGCCGGCCGTCCTCTCCGATGCTTGAACAACCCGCAATTATTGCCTTTTTGGATTAAAGTCCATGCATTGCATTGCTTTTTCTAATCGTCGGAAAAGAAAAACTTGCTTTTTCCGTCTCGTCGAAACGCAAACAACAAGAACTTTGCTTTTTC
>NC_081344.1:22557802-22690355 GCF_029784015.1 Lycium ferocissimum
CATCGTATACATCTCATAAACTCATCATAAAACATACGTTAGACGTTAGAGTCCCAAGATAATCTATAACCATATCGGGGTGACGTAAGGTCGAGAACCCCCGATTCTATTATGGGGAAATCATAATCATCGTACCTCACCTTGAAGGAACTAGTATCATAAGGTGGGTCTAGAAATAATAATTAATGTCATACCATGGCTTTAGAATCTCTATATAGTGTTGACTCATGTTTCCCGAAATGTAAGAAAGTCATGGAAAGAAAAAGAGAATTCGTTTCATGGGAATCATGCCTTAGAAGGAAAGGACTAGTCTTTCATACCTTAATGATTCGTTAACTCTATCACTTGGATGCTTCTCTCCAATGCTCACGTTTCTACCTTCAAGGAAATTCATACCAAAATTAGACAATCGAAGATATACTTATGCTTAACTAAAGCTAACGAAAATCGATTAACATCTTCCTTTATTTCGATAACTTCCTCCACATAATAATAATAATAATAATAATAATAATGAAGATAATAATAATTCCCAATATCACAACAACAACCACCATATCTTAATCCACAATTTCATCAAGCTAGACATTATCAATCCCAACATACCCTATCACTCCTCTATAACCCTAGCTATGGCACCATCCGTGTCCATCCTCATACAATGCCCCTACAACATCTTTACCAACATTCATAGCAAGATTGCACTCATTACATATCAAGAACTATGATTCAAGTCAAGTCCTGATTTAAAAATATCTTTCTATTCATACTTGCACCCCATGTTCCCTTTTCTCCATAGTTCAAGTCTTTTAACCCTTCACTTGTTTAAATAACATAGAAGAATCATAAAACTTACCTTAATCACTTGGAAATAAGCCTTGAGTTACTCCACTCCATTAGAATGAAATCCTCCACTTGTATGCCAAAGGAGTCATCACTCTCCACAAACCCTAGTAGGCTCTCTAGTATCAGAATCTCTTAATTCTTGGCTTTGATCTTGGCTTTTTGTTATAGATTGTTGTGAACATAGAGGGAGGGTTTTAGAGAGATAAATAATCTGCTTTTTTATGGAAAATAATGAAATAAAATGTGGGTTCTTATATTTATAGACAGGGCTAGAAACTTCCAGATCCGCGGGCTGACGAGCCGGGTCAACGGTCTTCGACATGTCGACATCCGTCGACGTGGCCGTCGAACCGCCACCTGAAATATCTGAGTTCTGAACCCTGTCGACGGTGCCAGTCGACTGCTCGTCGACGTGTTGACGGCTCATCCACGTGGCCGTCGATGCTGACTGGTTTCAGCAGTTGCCTGAACTGCTTCGCTTTGCTTTGATTCGATTCGTTTCACTTCTAACTCCCCAGTAATGTCAAGGATGCCTACTTATATTCCTGTACACATACAATATAAAATATCTCGTGAGTAAAGCTTTAGGGCGAAAAACCGAACCGAGGGTATACACTGCCAATAAGTCAAAATCTACTTGAAATAAAATGGGAGGTGTAACAAAAAAGGAGGTAACAAAGCTTTTAAAAATAGGCTCTATCCGGGAGGTAAAATACCCGAACTAGCTGGCTAATGTAGTGATGGTGCCAAAGAAAGGTAATAAATTTAGAATGTGTGTTGACTATAAGGATCTGAACAAAGCATGCCCGAAGGATTAGTTTCCGATGCCTCACATCGATAATGATCTATTCAACCGCCGGGCATGAGAAGTTAAGTTTTCTTGATGCTTACTCTGGGTACAACCAAATCTGGATGCACCCAGAGGACCAAGAGAAAACATCCTTTATTACCCAGTGCGGGACTTACTGTTATAATGTTATGCCATTCGGGTTAAAAAACGCCGGAGCAACTTACCAATGCTTAGTTATTGGAATATTCGAAGAACAGATAGGTAAAACAATGGAAGTTTATATTGATGACATTCGAGTCAAGTCCCTGGAAATAGAGCACCATTTGAAACATTTGTAGGATACCTTTAATCTATTTCAGAAATATAACATGAAGCTTAACCCGGAGAAATGCGCCTTTGGTGTTCGATTAGGCAAATTTTTGGGCTTCATAGTGTCGAACCGGGGTATTAAAATTAATCCAGACAAGATCAAAGCCATCGAGGATATAGAGGTGGTGAACAACGTCAAGGCCGTGCAAAGGCTGACCGGAAAGATAGCAGCAAGATCGAGCCGTTTCATTTTGAGGTCTTCGGATAAGAGTCACTGTTTCTTCTCACTACTAAGAAAGAAGAATAACTTTGTCTGGACACTGGAACGTCAAAAGGCTTTGCAGGAACTGAAAAGATACTTATCGAGCCCACCTCTGCTGCACACACCGAAGGCAGACGAGCAGTTGTTTCTATACCTTGTCGTGTCTGAGGTAGCGGTAAGCGGTGTTTTGATCCGAGAAAAAGCAAGTATGCAATTCTCAATATATTATGTGAGTAGGAATTTAGGGAATGCGGAGACTCGTTATCCACACCTCGAAGAGTTAGCCTTGGCATTGGTAAGTGCGTCAAGAAAGCTGAAACCTTACTTTCAAAGCCATCTGATATGTGTAGTAACTACTTACCCGCTAAAAAATGTCATGCATAAACTGGAGCTATTAGGCAGACTGACCAAATGGGCCGTAGAGATTAGCGGATATGATATCGAATATAAGACTAGAATAGCCATTAAATCTCAAATCTTAGCCGATTTTGTGGCAGACTTTACCACCGCCATGATTCTCGAGGTCGAGAAAGAACTTTTGCTAACCTCGGGAAAGGCTTCGGGCATCTGGTCTCTACACACAGATGGGGCTCCAAACCTAAAAGGTTCCGGGTTGGGCATGTTACACCTCCCGTTTTACTGCAAGGAGATTTTGGCTTATTGGTGGTGTGTACCTTAGGCCGGTAATCCGCACCAGAATTTTGGACATGAGATATTTTACCTTGTATGTGTACAGGAGTATAAGTATGTGTTCTTAACATTACGAGGGAATTAGAAATGAAACGAGTCGAATCAGAGTAAAACGGAGCAGTTCAAAAAAACTACTGAAGCCAGTCAGCGTCAACGGCCCAAAGGACGACCGTCGACACGTCGACGAGCCGTCGTCTGGCACCATCGATAGGATTCTGGAAACAGACATCCCAGGCGGCAGTTCAACTGGGCATGACGACGGACCGTCGGCCCAGCTCGTCGACCCACGGATCTGGAACTTTCCAGCCTTGGTTATAAATATAAGGTTCCATGTTTTTATTCCATTATTCTCCCAAAAACAGATCCTAAATCTCTCTAGAACCCTCCAAAACCCTCCCTCTATTTCTATAATAAATCTATACAAAAAAACCAAGATCAAAAGCCAAGACTAAGAGATTCATGTATTAGGAAGCCTATTAAGGTTTGTGAAGAGTAAGAAATTCTTTGGTAATCAAGTGGGGGATTTCATTCTAATGGAGTAGATTGATTCAATGCTAATTTCTACGTGATTAAGGTGAGTTTTATGTTTATTTCATGTTATTAAAAGTATTGAGAGGTTGAAAAACGTGGATTGTGGAAGGGAGGAGAATATGGAGTACAAACATGAAATTAGTAATGTTCTTGAATCATGACTTGACTTGAATCATAGTTCTTGATATGTAATGAGTATAATATTGTTATGAATAGTATTAAAGATGTTTTAGAGGCCTTGTATGAGGATGGATACGGTATGATGCCATAGCTAGTGTTATGAAGGATTTAATAATGTCTAGCTTGATGAAGTTATTGATTAAGATATTGTAGGTGTCGTTATTGATGTTGGGAGTTGTTTTTATGTGGGGGAAGTCATTGGGATAAAGGAGATATTACCCAATTTTCATTAGTCTTAGCTTAAGCTCAAGTATGTTTTCGATTATCTAATTTTAGTACGAACTCTCTTGAATGTAGAAACGTGAATATTGGAGGGAAGCTTTCAAGTGATAAAGTTAGCATAACGTAAAGGTATGTAAGGCCAGTCCCTTCTTTCCTAAGGTATGATTCCTGTGACATGACTTCCTTTCTCTTCCGTAACCTTCTTACATTCCGAAAAATATGAGTCAATGTTTATAAAAGAGCTTCCTATGAGATAAAGATAAGAGATATGTTAGGAAATTGATAATGATGATGATGATTCCAAGCCTAGAGATCCTAAAGCCCATGATATGATATTTCTACGAAGGAAATGATCTTTGTATGATTCTTTGATGTTATTCGTTGTTGCTAGACCCACCTTATGATTACCCCATAATGGAATCGGAGGTTTTCGACCTTACGTCACCCCGATAGAGTTGTAGTATCTAATTAATTTCTTATGCATGATTCATGGTATGTATATGATGATGATGATGATGATTACACCATGCCTAGACGGCCGAACATGTCACCGCAAAGGCGGGCTGCATATGATTACACCGTACCTAGATGGCCGGACATGTCACCGTGAAGGCGGGCTGTATATGATTACACCATGCCTAGATGTCCGGAAATTTCACCGCAAAGGCGGGCAACATATGATTACACCGTGCCTATATGGCCGGACATGACACCACTAGTGGGCGGCGTGCGATGGTTACCCGGACGCGGGTTGACAATAATGGTATATGTGATATGTATGACATGCGTTTTCTTTTAAAGGATAAACAGGTTATATCTTCATCTCAACTTTCATGATTTCCTTATTATGCTAGTATTATTCATGCCTTACATCTCAGTACAATGTTCGTACTAACGTCCTTTCTTTTCGGACGCTGTGTTCATGCCCACAGGTAGACAGGTAGGTGGCCCAGATTTCTAGGAGCTATTCAGCAGACTTACAGGAGCACCCCACTATTCCGGAGGTGCCATTCTTGAGATCTTATTTTGTGTACATATTTGGGCACGACGGGGTCTTTTCCCGACCTTATGTCACAGTACTCTAGTAGAGGCTCGTAGATACAGATACGTGGGTAATTGATGTCTTATGGATATACCGGCATATATTTTGTATATCATTTTTGTATCCATGAGGGCTTATATATATGTACATGTTGTCTTCAAGATTACGTATGTTCAAGTTGGGTATGACGACTAGTATGATGAGTGGTGCTCGGTAGCCAGCTCCGGGTACCCGTCATGGCCCCCTAGTCGGGTCATGAAAAAAGTGTTATCAGAGCAGTTCCGTCCTAGGGTGTGCCTACGAGCCGTGTCCAGTACAGTCTTGTTTCTGGGTATGAAGCACGCCACAGTTATAAGCAAGAGGCTGCGGGGCATTTAGGAAAAATGGCCATTCTTCTTCTTACTAGATCGTGCAATAGAGTCATGTTATAAGATTTTATCCTCCCTAATTGTGCGTTATGATTTCAGCAATGCCGGTAAAGAGAAAAGGCACAGCCGCCCAGAAGGGCAAGGCTACAACAGAAAGGCCGATAGAAAGGGAGCCACCAACTAATGTAGAAGAAGGTGAACCTCATAATGAGGTTCCATCTAATACCTCTCATACTCCTCTTATTCTAGAAGAGCAAGTGGGGGCCTCAGCTCCAGCTCCCATGCCTCCAGTTCCTCCACCGAGTCCTTTGGGTCAACAAATGACTGAAGCTATTCAGCTATTGACACAGTTAGTTACCGCTCAAGCACAGTGCAAAGTACGGGTCTAGGTGATAGGGCGACTAGTGCTAAAGCCCGTGATTTCATAAGTTTAAAACCTCCAGAATTTTTTGGGTCAAAGCCGGATGAAGACCCGCAAGGTTTTATTGATGAGATGCTGAGAACGTTGAGAATTATTCATGCCTCCGATACTGACTCTGTGGAGTTGGCATCTTATAGACTCCGGGATGTAGCTATCCTTTGGTATAATAACTGGATATCGTCAAGAAAGGAAAATGCACCTCCCCCGGTTTGGCAAGAATTTGTGGATGCTTTCCTTCGTCATTATTTGCCACCCGAGGTTTGAAGGGCCCGAGCTGATAGGTTTCTAAATCTAAAGCAAGGGAACATGAGTGCTCGGGAGTATATCCTTCACTTTAATTTATTGGCTAGGTATGCTCCGACTATGGTGGCTGATGTGGGAGATAGAGTACAAAGGTTTGTGAGTGGCTTGGGGCCATATTCGTTCAAAGACTGCTTGAAAGCTTCATTGTAAGAGGGAATATATATTTCCCGTATTCCGGCCCATGCCCAAAATTTAGAAGAGCAGCAACATCCGCAAAGGGGTGAGCGCGATATTGATAGAGGGCAGAGTAAGAGGATCAGATCTGTTGGTGCTGGCAGCGACTATAGAGGGGGATCGAGGCAGTCATATTCTAGATATTTAGGCCAGTCGGTGACTAGTGCACCTCTTCGGTTTACAGGCAGGAGATTTGATCGCCCCATTCATTCAGGATAGGGTCAGAGCTCGAGAGCTTCGGGTTCCCAGTTTGGAGGTGATTATAGTCAAACAAGACCACCGGTTCCACGATGTAGTCAATGCAGAAAGTTACATTCGGGCCTGTGTCGCCAAGGTTCAGATGCTTGTTATGTTTGTGGACAGACTGGGCACTTGATGCGTGATTGTCCCTCGAGGTACGGTAGAGGTGGGGTTCAGCCCACAGGATCAGCAGCTGGTTCTTCCTCATCTGTGCGCCCGATAGGGCAGACTCCCCAGACTCCAGCAGGCCGTGGTAGGGGCAGAGGGGGAGCGTCCAGTTCAGGTGGTACTCAGCCCCGTATTTATGCTTTAGCCGGACGTCAGGATCTCGAGTCTTCTCCAGATGTGGTTATAGGTATATTGACTATATTCTCTCATGATGTTTATGCGTTGATTGATCCGAGTTCCACGTTGTCTTATATCACTCCGTATATTGCTGATCGTATTGGGGTGAAACCTGAGCCAATAAAACCTTTTAAGGTATCTACTCCTGTCGGTGACCTGGTACTACCTAGACAAGTGTACAAAAATTGTATGGTCATGGTATGTAATAGTCAGACTATTGCTGATTTGATAGAGCAGAAAATGTTAGATTTTTATGTGATTATGGGCATGGATTGGTTGGGTTCTTGTTATGCTAATGTGGATTGCAGAACGAAAATAGTCCGAGTTCAATTTCCGGGAGAACCCGTGCTTGAATGGAAAGGTAATACAGCGTCTCCCAGATGCAGGTTTATTTCCTACCTTAAGGCAAGGAAGATGATAGCTAAAGGCTATATATATCACCTAGTCCGAGTTCATGACACCGAAGCAAAGCCGCCGACTTTTCAATCCGTCCCGGTAATAAATGAATTTTCGGATGTATTTCCAGATGAACTTTCAGGCCTTCCCCCGGAGAGAGAGATTGACTTTGCCATTGATGTGTTACCGGATACTAAACCAATCTCCATTCCTCCTTAATGAATGGCTCCTGCAGAATTGAAAGAGCTAAAGGCACAACTGAAAGATTTACCTGAGAAGGGGTTCATTAGGCCCAGTTCATCACCGTGGGGAGCACCTGTCCTATTTGTGAGAAAGAAAGATGGTTCTTTACGAATGTGCATTGATTATAGACCGCTGAATAAGGTAACGATAAAGAATAAATATCCTCTCCTGAGGATCGATAATTTGTTTGACCAATTACAGGGTGCCAAATGGTTCTCAAAAATTGATCTAAGATCGGAGTATCACCAAGTAAGAGTTAGAGAAGATGATATTCCTAAAAAAACTTTCAGAACGAGATATGGCCACTATGAATTTTGGGTGATGTCATTTGGGTTGACTAATGCTGCGACAGTGTTTATGAATTTGATGAATAATGTATTCAGGCCTCACTTAGATCTGTTCGTGATTGTGTTCGTTGATGATATTCTAGTATACTTACGGACAGAAGCATAGCATGCAGACCATTTACGTATTGTCCTTCGAATTCTTCGAACTCGAGAATTGTATACAAAATTTTCAAAATGTGAGTTTTGGCTATATTCTGTGACTTTTCTGGGCCATATTGTCTCAGCAGACGGCATTTGAGTTGATAATCAGAAAATAGAGGCTGTGAAGACTTGGCCAAGGCCTACAATGCCTACAGAAATCCGTAGTTTTTTTGGATTGGCAGGTTACTATAGAAGATTTGTAAAAGGGTTTTCCTCTATTTCAGCACCATTGATGAAGCTAACTCAGAAATCAGCAAAATTTCAATGGACTGATGCTTGTGAATGCAGTTTTCGGGAATTGAAGGATAAATTGACTTCGGCCCCAGTTTTGACACTCCCAGAAGGACCAGACGGTTATGTTGTGTATTGTGATGCCTCTGGTGTGGGGTTAGGTCAGCACGGTAAAGTCATTGCCTATGCTTCAAGGCAGTTGCGGAAACATAAGAAGAACTATCTGACTCATGACCTCGAATTGGCTGCAGTTATTCATGCACTAAAAATGTGGAGACACAATTTGTATGGCGTTCATGTCGATATTTATACAGATCACAAGAGTCTCTAATATATTTTCAGACAGAAGGAGTTGAATCTTCGGCAGAGACGGTGGTTGGAATTACTGAAAGACTATGATGTGAGCATCTTATACCACCCCGAAAAGGCGAATGTAGTAGCTGATGCACTTAGCCACAAATCAATAGGTAGCCTATATGAGGCTCCTCTGGAAAATAAAGAATTAATTCGTGAGTTTCACCAACTAGCCAGCCTTGGAGTTCGCCTAATTGATTCAGGCAATGCAGGACTTAGTATCCACGACCCAACTATTTCGTCCCTAGACATGGAGGTGAGAGAGCGCCAATATGAAGATCCCTAGTTGAGTCACTATACAGATAGATTTCATGAGAAAGAGAGGTCGCTTTTTGAAGTTTCTACAGATGGAGTCCTTAGGTACCGACACAGGCTATGTGTTCCGAATGTTGCCGAACTACGTCGTCGGATTCTAGAAGAAGCTCATTACTCTCGGTACTCTATTCATCCAGGGGCAACAAAGATGTATCATGATCTTAAGTTGATGTATTGGTGGGATGGAATGAAGAAAGACATAGCAGAATTTGTAGCTCAATGTCCAAATTGCCAACAAGTGAAAATTGAGCATCAAAAGCCAGGAGGATTGTTACAAGCCATGGAAATCCCAACCTGGAAATGGGAAGTGATCAACATGGATTTTATTGTAGGGTTGCCTCGTTCCCGAAGCAAGTATGACTCCATATGGGTGATCGTGGACAGACTCACGAAATCAGCCCATTTTCTTCCGGTCAGAACCACATATTCGGCAGAAGATTATGCAAGGTTGTATCTTAAAGAGATTATGCGACTTCACGGTGCCCCGGTGTCCATTATTACTGACAGAGGAACACAATTTAGAGCTAAATATTGAAAGTCTTTCCAAGAAGTTTTGGGTACTCAGGTAAGGCTTAGCACAACGTTTCATCCACAAACTTATGGGCAAGACGAACGCACTATTCAGACCTTGGAAGACATGTTACGGGCATGTGTGTTAGATTTCGGTGGTAGCTGGGATGACCACTTACCTCTTATTGAGTTCGCATACAACAACAGTTATCATTCCAGTATTAGATGGCTCCGTGTGAAGCTCTATATGGAAGAAAGTATAGATCCCCAATTGGGTGGTTTGAAGTAGGAGAGGTACAACTAATAGGCCCTGAGTTGATTCAACAAGCGGTGGAAAAGGTCAAGGTTATCCGAGATCGGCTATTGACAGCTCAAAGTCATCAGAAATCTTATGCGGACAACCGTCGACGAGACTTAGAATTCTGAGTTGATGTCACCGATGAAAGGCGTGATGAGATTTGGTAAGAAGGGAAAGTTAAGTCGTCAATACATTGGACCTTATAAGATTGTCCGCAAGATAGGCCAAGTTGCTTATGAACTAGACTTACCTCTAGAACTTGAATCAGTCCATCCAGTCTTTCACGTATCAATGCTCCGTAAGTGTGTCGGAGATCCTAGTAAGGTCGTACCGGTAGATGATTTTCAAGTGACGAAAAAGTTGACTTATGAGGAGGTACCCATTGCCATACTAGATAGGCAAGTCCGGAGGCTTAGAAACAAAAAGGTAGCCGCAGTTAAGGTCTTGTGGCGGAACAATAATCGAGAGAAAATGACTTGGGAGGCGGAAGAAAACATGAAGTCCAAGTACCCGCACTTATTTCAACCCCCGGAAAAGATCCAAGATGAGACATCAGTATTATGAGGTATGTATGCTTTCTTTTCATGCTTTTGGTTGGGTATGGCCATAATTTCTTGCTATTGTGTTGTGGCCCTATGAGGCCATTTATTATGGGCTGTTGTGATAGGATGGTAGTGCTATATTACAGGGAAAACTCTGGCAAAATTTTTGTACAATTCCCGAGAACTTAACATTCAAGGACGAATGTTTTAAAGGGGGGAAGAATGTTACACCTCCCATTTTACTACAAGGAGATTTTGGCTTATTGGTGGTGTGTACCATCGGTCCGGTAATCCGCACCAGAATTTTAGACATGAGATATTTTATCTTGTATGTGTACAGGAGTATAAGTATGTGTTCTTGACATTACAAGGGAATTAGAAGTGAAACGAGTCGAATCAGAGTAAAAACGGAGCGATTCGGAAAAGCTCGTCGAAACCGGTCGACGTCGACGGCCCAAAGGATGACCATCGACACTTCGACGAGCTGTCGTCTGGCACCGTCAATAGGGTTCTGCAATCAGACATCTCAGGCGGCAGTTCGACGGGGCATGTTGACGGACCGTCGACACGTCGCTACTCGTCGAACCGCGGATTTGGAACTTTCCAGCCTTGGTTATAAATTTAAGGTTCCACATTTTTATTACATTATTCTCCCAAAAACAGATCCTATATCTCTCTAGAACCCTCCAAAACCCTCCTTCTATTTCTACAATAAATCTATACCAAGAAACCAAGATCAAAAGCCAAGATTAAGAGATTCATGTACTAGGAAGCCTATTAGGGTTTGTGAAGAGTAAGAAATTCTTTGGTATTCAAGTGGGGAATTTCATTCTAGTGGAGTAGATTGATTGAAGGCTTATTCCTACGTAATTAAGGTGAGTTTTATGTTTATTTCATGTAATTAAAAGTATGAGAGGTTGAAAGACTTAGATTGTGGAAGGGAGGAGAATATGGAGTACAAACATGAAATTAGTAATGTTCTTGAATCATGACTTGACTTGAATCATAGTTCTTGATATGTAATGATTATAATCTTGTTATGAATAGGATTAAAGATGTTGTCGAGGCCTTGTATGAGGATGGATACAGTATGATGCCATAGCTAGAGTTATGAAGGATTTAATAATGTCTAGCTTGATGAAGTTATTGATTAAAGTATTGTGGGTGCCGTTATTAATGTTGGGAGTTGTTTTTATGCGGGGAAAGTCATCGGGATAAAGGAGATATTACCCAATTTTCGTTTGTCTTAGCTTAAGCTCAAATATGTTTTCGATTATCTAATTTTAGTACGAACTCTCTTGAATGTAGAAACGTGAATATTTGAGGGAAGCGTTCAAGTGATAAAGTTAGCAAAACGTAAAGATATGTAAGGCCAGTTCCTTCTTTTCTGAGGCATGATTCCTATGACATGACTTCTTTTCTCTTCCATGACCTTCGTACATTCTGAAAAATATGAGTCAATGTTTATAAAAGACCTTCCGATGACATAAAGATAAGAGATATGTTAGGAAATTGATAATAATAATGATGAGTCCAAGCCTAGAGATCCTAAAGCCCATGATATGATATTTCCACGAAGCAAATGATCCTTGTACGATTCTTTGATGTTATTCGTTGTTGCTAGACCCACTTTATGATTTCCCCATAATGGAATCGGTGGTTCTCGACCTTACGTCACCCCGATAGAGTTGTAGTATCTAATTGATTTCTTATGCATACTTCATGGTAATTATATGATGATGATGATTACACCGTGCCTAGATGGCCGGACATGTCACCGCAAAGGCGGGCTGCATATGATTACACCGTGCCTAGATGGCCGGACATGTCACCGCGAAGGTGGGCTGCATATGATTACACCGTGTCTAGATGGTCGCACATATCACCGCGAAGGCGGGCTGCATATGATTACATGGCTGGATATGACACCACTAGTGGGCAGCGGGCGATGGTTACTCGGACGCGGGTTGTCAATGATGGTATATGTGATATGTATGACATGTGTTTCCTTATTATGCTAGTATTATTCATGCCTTACATACTCAGTACAATGTTCATACTGACGTCCTTCCTTTTTGGAAATTGTGTTCATGCCCACATGTAGACAGGGAGGTGGCCTAGATTCCTAGGAGCTATTCAGCAGACTTACAGGAGCACCCTACTACTCCGGAGGTGCCATTCTTGAGATCTTATTTTGTGTACATATTTAGGCACGACGGGGTCCTGTCCCGTCCTTATGTCACAGTACTCTAGTAGAGGCTCGTAGATACAGATGCGTGGGTAATTGATGTCTTATGGATATATCGGCGTATATTTTGTATATCATTTTTGTAGCCACGAGGGCTTATATATATATATATATATATATATATATATATATATATATATATACATATATATATATATATATACATATATACATATATATATATACATATATACATATATATATATACATATATACATATATATATATATACATATATACATATATACATATATATATACATATATACATATATATATATATATATATATATATATATATATATATATATATATATATATATATATATATATGTATATGTATATGTATATGTACATATTGTCTTCGAGATTACGTATGTTCAGGTTGGGTATGATGACGAGCATAATGAGTGGTGCTCGGTAGCTAGCTCCGGGTACCCGTTATGGCCCCCTAGTCGGGTCGTAACAAGGCATTGTTCTTAAGACCCCCACCGGTGATGCCATTAGACAGTCGATTAGAACTGTTAAATTGACTAACAATGAAGCCGAGTATGAGGCTATGATTGCAGGTTTGGAATTGGCTCGGAGTCTGGGAGGGCGAAATAGTCGAAGAAAAATGCGACTCTCTCTTGGTCGTTAACTAGGTGAATGGCGTCTTCGAGGTCAAGGATGAGCGTATGTAAAGATACTTGGAGAAAACTCAGGTAATACTACACCGATTTAAAGAATGGACCATGCAACATGTATCTAGGGAGCAGAATAAGGAAGCTGATGAATTGGCCAAATTGGGCTCTTCAGTCGAGGCGGAGGAAATCAATCCCGATACCATAGTGCAATTGATGAATTCGGCGGTAGAAAATCGGCAGGCCAAGATAAACACAATGGGTCTAACTTGGGATTGGCGCAACAGATACATCGACTACTTGCAAGACGGGAAGCTCCTGAGTGACCCGAAAGAATCACGATCACTCTGGACCAAAATAGCTCAGTTCTGCTTAATAGACGGTCAATTGTATCGATGGTCTTTCTTCGGACCTCTGGCCAAGTGTTTGGGTCTTGGAGAAACAGATTATGTGATGAGAGAAGTCCACGAGGGTACCTGCGGTAATCATTCCGGTGCAGAGGCCTTAGTTCAAAAAATTATGAGAGCCAGTTATTACTGGAATCGGATGGAGGATGATGCGAAGAATTTTGTCCGAAAATACGACGGGTGTCAAAGGCATGCCCCGATGATTCATCAACCCGGGGAGTTGCTGCACCCGGTGATGTCGCCTTGGCCGTTCATGAAGTGGAGAATGGACATCGCCGGTCCTTTGCCGTGGGCACTAGGTAAGGCTCGTTTCATTCTGTTTATGACTGACTATTTCTCAAAATGGGTTGAAACGCAGGCCTTCGAAAAGATTAGAGAAAAGGAGGTCATTGACTTCATATGGGACCATATTATCTGTCGTTTCGGCATCCCGACTAAAATAACTTGTGATAACGACCCTCAGTTCGTTGGCAACAAGGTCAATAATTTCCTCGAAGGGTTGAAGATCTAGAAAATAGTGTCGAATCCATATCACCTGAGTGCAAACGGACAAGAGAATCCACGAGCAAAATAATAATTCAAAATCTAAGGAAAAGGCTTGAAACATCGAAACATAAATGGAGGGAACTGCTGCCGGAGGTATTATGGGCTTACAGAACGACATCAAAATCAAGCACGGGAGAAACACCTTTCTCGTTGGTCTACGGGGCTAAAGCTCTGATTCCCGTAGAAGTTAGCGAACCGATCCTTCGGTTCAAATACGTCACCAGCGGGTCAAACGAGAAGGCTATGGCCGTAAAACTCGACTTAGTAGACGAACTACGTGAAAATGTGCTGGTCCGTTTAGCAGCTCAAAAACAGAGAATAGAGAGGTACTACAACCGGAGGGCTAATTTTCGTCATTTCCAAGTTGGGGACTTGGTACTCCGGAAAGTTACTTTGTACACTAAGAATCCCAATGAAGGAAAGCTGGGTCCGAACTGGGAAGGGCCGTACAAGATAACTGAAGTAACGGTCAAAGGATAGTACCAACTAGAATCCATGGACGGATAACAGTTGCGCAATAACTGAAATGTGGCTCATTTGAAGAGATACTATTTCTAAGGTGTGGATGCCTACCCTAGTGATCACCTTTTATTAACCTATCATTTTTTGCAGAAGAAGTACCAAATGAAGTTAGGTCTGAAAACACGTGTTGCACTCTTTTCCTTAGTACGGTTTTGTCCTAAAGTGGGTTTTCCGACAAGGTTTTTAATGAGGCAACAAATACAACGTGTTACTTTATGAAAACAAGGCAAAGTGACTGGAAACGGAGGGCACCCCCTCGAGTGGGGACTTAATAGTGCTTACCCGATCATGCAGCTCAGATAAACACTAGGGGACTATCCTACCCACATCGAGGCCTATCGCGGAAAGGTAGAATGAGTTCCAACTCACCAAAGCGGATGAAGAAACACTGTTAAGTTCTATCCCGGAAAGGTCCTCGAAATTTTATGTTTCTTATTTTTGTGTAAACCCGGACCTTCTGTGTTAGGTTTCGATGTAAGGACCAAATGATTAAAAATGAATCGTGTCCACTTAGTATTTGCTACGGCAAAAAATAGAAGGAAGCGGATGAAATCCCTATATTATGTACATGCAAACACTTGCAATATAAAGAAGCGTTATGAAAAAATATCTCGGACATGTCTCTTTATTAAATGCCCTATAACGGGGACTATCGCCGAAATTTGGCATACGCAACAAGGTCACGTTGAACCGAGCCAAAATCTTTTAACACCTTTGAATGGGGACTGCCGTCTCAAAATTTGACAAAAGGCAGGGATTCAGGTATCCGAACCTAATCTATTATAAGTAAACGGTCGGAAAGGTTGAAACAATTTGAAAACCTCGACCCAAAATGCCTAGCGTAATTCGGAGACGTCTGAATTCACGAAGCATAAATAAGCCCCGCGGGCAAACCATTCGATAAAATCCTCAGTCAAAAACGTACCGAACGAAGAAAAAGCCAATACTTATTGAGTTAAGATAGTGCAATTTGGACAAAAAAGGTGGCTCCAAACCTTTGATTATCCCTTACTAGATAAACGATTAAGGCAAATATCATAACGTACATTCGGATAAAAGAATGAAGAAAATAATAGCCAAAAGGGAAATACGCATTTTATAGATAAAACCAAGTCTTTACATTTGGACTTTTCACACAAAACAAAAACAAAAACAAAATAAAGGTTCGTACAGGTCCAGATCTACCCGGTATGATTGGAACTGGAGTTCTCGGAAACCGTCTGCTCGGAATCTTTAGACTCAGCATCGAGAGCTTTCTTAGCCCTCTCTTCGATTTCTTTGGCCTCGAGTATCCGGGCCTGGAGGTCCCCTAACCCCTTTTCAACCTTTTCGAGGGTAACCCTCTCGAATTTTCACCACTCATACTCGACCAGAATTGTAGAACGAGCCTCGGCAGTCTCCGTGCCTTTAAGGGACTCTTCGAGGTCGGCCTCAGCTTTTTGCAATTTTGCCTCTAGGTCGGATCTCTCTTTGAGAAGAACTATTTGAATTTGATTAGCCAACTAAAGCTCGGCTTGAAGCACGTCATTGGCCTCTGCAGCCTCCCCGAGCTTGCTCTTGAGCTCGTCACTAATCCAGGCTCATTTCTCGGCTTTCTGTTCAACCACTCTCAACTTCTCCTTGTCATTAGCACTCTCGGATTCAAGCTGCTGATGCCTTTTACGCCATCCTCACGGCATCGGCCTTGATCGAGTCAAGTTCACTTCAAAGTTGGAAAATAGTGGCCTCGAGTTCACCAAGCCTTGAAATAACATGGGCATTGTCTTGGTTAAGCCCGGCATTATCCACTTCAAGGAGCCAGTTCTTTTCAACCATATCGGCCAACTCGGCCTTCAAGCGAAGATTTTCGGCCTTTGCCGCCTCGAGCTCGGGTTGAAGGTTGGGAAGAGCAGCGGCCCGGCTCAGTTGGTCTTTTTTTTCCTGCAGGAGGAGTTAGAACTTCTCCGTTTCTCAGCCCTGGGCATCCAGCTGGCCCTTAAAGTCATCGACCTCGTGTTGGGCACGGACAAAGCCCTCATTAACGAGCACAACACTCTGCAAAAGAAACAAAATCGAGTTAAGAAATTGAATAAACAGAGTTAAAAATCGCACATCAATATTTTGTAAGGATGAGCGTAGAATTTACCCGGTTGCCTGCATGCATGCCTTCGTTTATAAGGCACTGCCAAGGAACCCCGACCATCTTTCTCTTATATGAATCCGAAATAAGAGCCCTTAGATAGCTTGCTACTCCCACAGGTCGGGATAAAAAGCTACAGTCCTCGGGGACAGTGATCACGGCCAACCTCGTCCTTCTCGGTTCCATACTGGGGGCCAAAAAAATACTAACAAGGGATTCCCTAGCACCCGTTTCGGTAGACCGGCTAGCAGCCCTCGTGGCTCGAGGAATAGGAAGGTGTCCGAGCCCAGCTGCTTTCCCGGTTGCAGGAGGGATATCTGAGAACATATCATCCAAGTTATTGGACCTCGATGCAGGAGTAGGAGAAGCCGGAACAGCTCCAGCAGCCTCGGTAGATGCAGGTGCCTCTGATGTAGTAGCTTTGTCGCCACCGGGCAATGGGCTAGTAACCGTTGTATCCTTGCTATCCGGGGCTGACTCAGCCCTTTGTTCGACCTCGATGTCCGAAAATGGTCCAGATTTTCTAGGCCTCTTCACCAAGGGTGCCTCTTCAGGCGACACATCACACAAATGTCGATAAATTCAATGGACCTTAGAGGAATCGGATAAAGAACATCTTCTTCCCCACCTGTGTGCGGGATCGGGATAGAAGTTCCTTCCTCGGCTGTAAGCGAGGGTGGAATGGTAGTTTCTTCCTCCGGTACAGTGGCAACGAAGGGGCCCTCACCAACCCTTCGAATACGAATATCGGACTCTGATTAATCCCTCAGAGCCCGAACAACTCTCCTCAGCCTCTTCTTTTATTTTTTCCCTTTGGCAGAGGGCTTTCTCTGTCTCTTTACGCTATAGCAATGAGCCGAGATGAACCTTCAGTATCAAATTCAGGAGCCGGTGCAGCAGTCTCGGCCGTTGATTCAGGTCTTGGCTCCACCGAGCCCTTGAGCAAGCCTGGATACCAAAGGAGTTATAGAAAGAAAAAGAGAAAACGGGAGGATGCAATAAATACCGAATCAGGAAAAATATTACCACGATTTTGGGCCACCCACCGGCCACAAGACAGGTCCCCCCATGTTCATTCTACATGAGGGTGTTGGCTAATGATTTCCCCAACCCACTCGGAAAGGTTCCGGACAGCAGAAGGTATCCATGCCTTAGCTAAAAAAAAAAGCGTGTAAGGGAGCAATTTGGGCAAGTATAAAGGAAAGATAATTATAGAAGGGAAACAACTTAGAAACTTACGTCTATTATTCCACTTTTTCGAAAAGGGCATGCAATCAGCCGGAATAATGTCTGCGGTCATTACCCGGACATAACGCTCCAACCATCCTCGATCTCTATCCTCGTCGAGTTTGGAAAGAATCGGGTTCCGACCTCATTTGGCGACCTTTATCACGCCCCCTCGGAAGATTCTCGGAGAATACAACCGGATGAAGTGTGCCAATGTGAATTCCCTTTTGGCGTTATTGGCCAGTAGGCGGAGGCAGGCCACGATCCTCCAAATAATCGGCCCAATTTGGGCCAAGGTCACGTTGTACGTCCGGCACATCTCGAGAATAACCGGATCAATTGGAGGATCGAATTTGAGCGTGAACGGATACGTGTAAACGTATAGGAAACCTTCTCTGTAATCGGTAACGGACTCGTCGGGCCCGGGGGCGAACACTTGCACCGGATGCTTATCCCATCCACATTCGGCCCGGATCCGAGGGAGGAGATCTTCCGTAATAGACGAAGGGTATCACCTTACGTCGAAACCCCTATCCGCGATTGGAGATGGCTTCTCGATGTCAAATTCGTGGCTGTAGTTGGGTCTATATGGTATTATGTCTAGAGCCGTCAGTTCCACAAATATTTGTTTTGGGTTTTGAAACAGGCTCGGCTCCCAGGGAAGAAACTGAGGGAACGTCCTGGGAAGTAGATTCAGTGTTGGCAGACATTTTAAGGGTGAAAGAGTGGGTAAGAAAATTTGAGAATTTGAAGTGGCAGATTGAAGATTCAAGAACGAAACAATGAAAGAGGAAATATTAGAAGGATGGAAGAGGCAGTTGAAAGATGCAAAAAACTTTGAAGTTACAAAGGGGCTTTACGATCAAAGTAGCAAATGAAAGAGTTAACAAAGGTGCTTTTACGATCAAGGAAGTAAGAAGTAAGAGATGGAGAATGAGAATGAGAAGTGAAAATGAAAAAGTGAAGCAGCTTTGGGCCTTATATAGGCGTTAAACTGTAGCGGTTACAGACAAGGGCCAATCGAGAGGCGACACGTGTCCCACATTTAATGCGATGTGATTTCAAGCGACGTGGTTTAAGGCGGTTCCCGAGGTTGACCACTAAGGACGAGACACGTGAAGTCAGAAAGACGTGACATAACTGTTCCCGCCAAATTTGAAGATAAGAACAAGCTTGTGGAACCACCCGTTTTGAGACTTATCCACTTCGCGTTACTCCGGTAAAACTACGATCCAAAAAGTGTGGGGACTATCTGTATACAGTAAAAACCGGGTCAATGAATGACCGGTGAGTCCGGAGCCGGAGGTAAGTCCAAGTGAGCACCAGCATGTTCGGTCTTTTCTTCATACCGGGGTATCGTACCGGATGTAGTTGACCCGAGATGAGAAAAGCGTGCTCGATGGTCCGGATATGCCGATCCAAAATAATCGTGTCTGTTGGTCCGGGTACGCCGATCCAAAATCAACGTGTTCATTGGTTCGGTTAACCGGTTGCGATGTTGCCACGTGTCAGGAAACCGTTCTGTCGTTCGCACTGACGACCGTACGGGTGTCAGACCGTACGGTCCTACCTTATCTATTTTAGGGTTTCTTTATTCAAAAGGGCTTTGCATTGTATTCAAGGCCCATAAGGCATACCTATAAATAGAGGACATTCTCCCACTTTTTGGGGTTAGCTTTTCAGATCCAACATTGTAATAGAAAAAATATATTGAAGCTCTCTCTCTATCTCTCTCTCTCTCTGTGTTATTGGTCCGGATTTGTGGTGTTCTTTAGCTTATTCATTCAATATAATATATTACTCAACATATATATTTGGCATAAACTACACACACACACACATATATATATATATTGTTACAAACGAATCCATTGTCACTTCCATCAAACCAAATAGATTAAAATTCATCCATATATCCTATACCTCACTTACAAATTTAATTGTTACCAAATTCGTGGTAAACAACAACCGAACGAAAAGAAAAAAAAATGCTAATTCTAAAATATATGTTGCAAACATTAGAAACAAGCATGAAAGATAACATGCTAAGCGCGCAACATTAGTCAACTAACTTGCAATTGATAACACAAATGATTTATTTGCTAACACATGTATCTTTATTAAATTCAGATTGAAATAATACAAAAAAATATTGCATAACTAATGCGTATGTTATTCGCACAAAAACCACAAAACTGATAATTGAGCTAACCAATTCAATATCATTTCATAATTTATTCCTAGAACTATTTCTTCTTGTATGGGTAATTCAATGACCCTTCCATAAACATAAATTCTTGAGCTGGACAGCGTAAACTAGTAGTCCTCATCATATTCACTCCTCTGCAAGCAAGAAAAATACATTGATCTTGAGAAGTCTTATTCTTTTTACTCAAAAATAAAACAAAAAAATTGATTTTCTTGTTGAAGAACCTATATAATTAATTACCTCCTCGGGAGTGAAACTGAGGCCAAGTCTGATGGATCCACAATTTTCATCATCCTTGTAAAGTTCATACGAGGTTGATCCCACTTCTCCTTCGTTACAAACTTCCTCTAAGGAAATTCTGTTTTGATCACGAAACATAGGAAAATAAAAAAGAACCGTTAGAGACTATAGATTATTTGGAAAACAAAGTTTATGTTCATAGCATAGAAAGGAATCAGGGAGATTATTAACGTTGTTTCTCCTATGAAATCGTCACTTTGGAAAGTATTTTCATCCATAAGCTTGATGTGAAGCTCATCAGAACCACTGGTGAAATAGAAAGACTCATTCCACTCTGGGGACGATCCTTCGCCTGTAAAAAGCCACTTATAATATTAAGATATGGATTTAACTCTTATACAATGAAAGTGTAACAAATTTCTACATTATAATTGTATTTGAGATATATATGTTTGCTCTAGTCTTTATGATTCTTAGCTATTACATCGTTTCTTAATGTTTAAAGCCTGAACAATTTTTACGAGCATCTAAGTCGGATATAAGTTAATTAATTACAAACCCGATGCAGTACTGCTTTTCTTCTCTTCAGTTCCACAGGTGAGGACAACATAAGGATTCATATCAGCTGTTGAAATTTAAGAACAACTGAATTCATTAAACCAAAAGATGAAGTATCAATGATGCGTACTTATCAAATAAAGAATGAGGGGACATGCATGTATGTGTTCTTTTTTTTTTTTTTGGTCCTTTTTTTTATGTAAAGGGACGTGCATGCATAGTTAAAGGAGAAACCATAGTTTAATAAAATATAATCCTATGGAAGGGAAATAGATCAGTTACTTTTTCCATCTGTAGTAGTATTTTTTTTTATACGTGCACCTATATTATGCTTGATCTAAACTTTTTCTCTTTTCTTTTACGCTTCGAGACAGATCTTGAATATATTTTCAGTGGTGCATGCAATTTGTTAAACCAATCTACATAATATTTTTTTTTAAAAAAATAAAAAAAAAAAATAAAGAATTTTACCCTCTCCATCTGTTTTATGCTTGATCTACTTGATTTTTCAAGTGTAATTATTTTTGGATATATGTAGGATCCAAATAAAAAGCCCGGTTTGCAGCTCAAAGTTGGTTCTAAATAGTTCATTGTTTCCTTACTTCCGTATACAAATAAAAAGTCACACTTGTTTATACATAGACGAAGACGCAAATCAACGATCATAAAGTGATGGAAACGAATGAGATCTGGTTGATAATCCGACCTGTTATCCTATAATAAATTTGTGATGAGAATAAAGATCATCATGGACCATGCAGTAAACAAGAAAACATGCTAATTTATAAGATTTGATTAAGGTTCCGCTTCAACATGTAATCAAATTTTACATTCTTGAAGTACTCTCGGTTTTATTCATCAATATAATAACATGTAATAGAAGGGATCTAGTTAGCAACATACTCAGCCAATTTGTGTCATCAAGGCCTGTGGCATTTTCAAGATAGACTACAAGCTTTCCATAAACCATCTTTTGAATCGGACTCACGTTGATAAGAACAGAACAAAACAATGGGAAGATAGTAAAAAGCTTCAATTTAATCGTTTTACTGTTTTGAATAATGTCATTTAGGCCAGCTCAATTTATAGTTTAATACTCCAATAACTACAAACCACGTGGTCGTTATCTTGGTAATTCCACTTTCTCCGGTTTCTTGCATTTTATTTATCCTTCTTGAACTATTCAATGGGGAAATTTGCGCTTTAGTCCTTCGAATATCATCAAATTCTGATTTTCATCCTTTCGATAGATGTTTAAGTATATTTAAATTTCAAATTGTGCACTTTTGATCCCTCTTGTTGTGAATCATCTCAAAATTAATTATTAATCATTACACCATTAATTAATTAACCAGCTATTAAATTAAGTATGTATTGCTAATTCATATCTAAGGATGATTAACGAAATTCTAAACACAAATAAATGTAACGGATTTTCTACCCATAAAAGTAACCAAGCACGATCGATAGACGCGATCAACCACAGCAGAATCTCCAACTGGAGTAGACACATGAATAGGTACGGCTATGCTATAACAACTCAAGTCCCAACCAACAGCATGATATGTAGACACATATGAATAAGTGGATCCAGAATCAAATAACACAGAAGCTGCTCTATGTTGGACAGAAACGGTACCTGAAATGACCGTATCTGAGGCCTCTGCCTCGCGTCTACCTGGGAACAAATAACACTAGGCCGCACCACGACTAGACTATGATCCACCTCTCAAACTCTGGGATCCACCTCTACCTGACTGGGACCCACCCCTAGAAGGTTGTAAACCACCGCGGCATGATTGAGCACTGCCTCTCAAAGAGGCACTACCCCGCCACCGAAAATGCCGAGTCCTCTCGGGACCGATAACCTACAGGGTCGAGGACACTCTCTAGCAAAATGACCAGGCTCTCCACATGAATAGCAAGCTCTAGAAGGCGAAGCCTGATGAATATAAATTGAAGACCCAGCTAGAACAACTCTGTCTGCTGGTCGAGAAAATGATCTCTCAGAACCTCTCTGCCTGGCTGGCCTACTAGAAGAAGCCTGTAATGCTGACTGCACAGGGATGGCGGAATAGGACTAATACTACCTAGAACACTGTCCGGCGCCCCTCGAGCTGGAACCACTATAACCACCAAATTGTCGCTGCCTCTTCTCACTAACCCCTCCAAGCTAGCGGGCCTTGGCAGCCTCAACTAATGACGCATGCTCAACAATGGACATGAAGGGCTCAGTAGGAATCAGGGGTACTGAATAACGGGCCAAATACAGAAAGGGAGTCACACAAGCATCAACAGATATTCCCCTCTGCTCCAAGTGGGGGAACTCATCTCTACGTCCCTCTCTCAAGGCACGGGGCACATACTTGTCAAGAAAGGCCCAATAAAACTGTGTCCAAGTAAGTGGAGGAGAACCCTCTGGTCTGTAAGAAATGAAGTATCTCCACCAGGTCTTCGCGTTTCTGTGAAACTGGTATGACACATAATCGACCCTCTAGGTCTCAACAATCCCCATCCTGTGCAATAACTTGTTCATGTCCAATATAAACTCATATGTATCCTCTCCAAAAGTACAAGCGAATCTCGGCAGATCCATATTCCTGAATCTCCCTACTAATTCCTGATCAGTCAAATTCATAACAGGGCCTATCATGGGTCTAAGATCATCTCCCGAGCCGGCACTGCATCCATCCGTGGAGCCACAGCCACTGCAGGGTGCGCTGCACGAGTCCGTCTCTACTCGGGGGTATGTGCCCCAACTCTAATCTGTGATCCTCCACCTGGCATGAAGTAGAATGCCAGCCATGGTGTCTGTTGACACCTAATTTTTGACCTCCTATAATTTGTTTAAATTACCCATGGTCGTTGAATATTAAATGGAGTGAAATATGCATTTTTATTTTTTCTAGAAGTCAAAAAGATTTTATAAAACTATTTTAGCTAATATTTTACAATTCATATTTGGTAAAATAATTTCTATAATGTTATAAACCATTTGAAAAGTAATTTACAAAAATTATGGTACATTTGCTAGTTTAATCAAGGAAATAGTTCAAAATAATTATTTATTTAATTGTTTAAATTATCAGAAATTAATTAGAAAATATTTTACTCCTTTTAATTCAAGGTAAATGATTAATTAAAATAAATAATCATCTTATCCCTCAAACTTTAATTTCGGCATTTATAAGATTTGAATATTATCTTGATTTTTCAATTGGTTTATTATGAGTAATTGTGGCTACAATTGAAATTATCAGTTGAATTAGTCAACGAGGAGCCATAATTGAAATAGGCTAATTTCATAGTTTAATAGCCGGAGTCTTTAATTTGGCCAAAGGGTTGATTAATTTTATTTTGGCCACAATTGAAATGTCCAATTAATGAACACCCCATTTGTGGCCATTTATTAAATTGTGTGTCTTCCCCATACACACACACACACACACACACACACACACACATATATATATACACACACACAGAGACACACACACACACATAAATATATATATATATATATATATATATATATATATATATATATATATATATATATATATAGTATGCGAATTTGGGCCAGGTCCTATTTCTTCCATTTTTAGTCGACCAAGCCCAGTCCAAATCGGACCAGACTTGGTCCAATGGCCTTATTTCACCGCTAAATACCCACAAGGGTCTCATAACCCGCAGAGAGGCAAAAGGTAAGGAACCCTAGCCGCCATTTGCAATCCTCATCTCTCCACGTCGATCTTTGCCGGATTTGGCATATTTTCAGGCGTGTTAACGCTATGACAGTGTGGTCTCACCATTTCTAGCAAGATCAATTAATGCTCTTGCCCCTCTCTCACCAACACCCACGGAGAATCTGCTACCAAGGAGGTAAAATTTTGCTTTTGCCTTGCTTTTTCTGATTTCACATGGTCGAACGAGTACAAATCCCTCAACTCATTTGTATCCACGAATTTCATTGATTCGTAAAGAACACAGTGGATCGATCACTTGAGGGTGACATCTAACCCTTCATTTCTTTCTTACATTTGATCCTAGCCTTACAATGCTATGGTGTGAGGAGGAAATCCCAAAAAGAGTTACCCCACATCGGCTGAACCTAGGGTTTGGGGGCTTTGGAAATTCCTATTTAAAGGACCCTATTCTACGTTATTAAGAGAGGCTTTTGAGCATATTGACTAGATATACTCGAAAAATTGAATTACCTAGGGTTTTTGATCTTTGAAACCTTTAACTATTCGATTAAGTTCAAAATTTTAAAGGTTAATTATTTTTCTTGTTGGTTTGTTGTTAAGCATCGGGTTTAAGGAAGCAAGATTGCCTCCCAAGTCTAAGTCTCAATCAAGGCTGCACAAGAAAGAGGTCAATCCTTCTTCCTCCTTATTTTTTTCGCATTTTTAGGTTTCTTATGTTATTGCTTGTGTATTAGTCTAGTTTAACTTAGTTAATATGTCTCCTTATTAAACATTCTATATGTTGTCTTGTTTAAGTTAGTGAGGAATGCTTTTGTGGTAGTTAAGTTTGTATACACAGTTAAGTATATTTGCTATGATAGTTTCGTGTGTGTGATTAAGCTTGTTCTATATGTTAGTTACAGTCTGGTTTATTTAGTCTTATGTAGGGGCTTTAGCTTAATCCTTTTTGTTAGGTCTATTTATGTATTAGTCCAGCTTTGTAGTTAGGTATGTTTTTGACCCAACCTAATGGTTATATTTTTGGATTGTGTTTTGTCTAAGTCTAACCTGTATCAATCAAGTATGCTTGTGCATATTAGTTTAAGAATGTTTAAATGTTTCCTGTGTTAGTCAAGTTAAATGAGTAATGATTTCCTGCTTTGATTCTCTGTTCAGTAGTTTAGAACTATTTATTTTAGTTTAGTCCTTGTTCATTTTTTTATCTAGAGTCTGAACTTGTGGATAATTAACAGTCATGCTTGGTGTCTGATCATTGTAAAGAAGTTAGACATGTACAAATCTGTCTGAACTAATATGTTGAGTCTATTCATGCTTAAATCAACCAACTTTCTTTTGTCAGCCCCTCTGCTTGATTTGAAACATTGTGTTATGGTCTTTATTTGAATAGATTGCTGAAAGGGAACTCATTTAAATATATATCTTGACTGAGATTGAGAAATCCTTGTTGTATTGACCATGGTATTTGCCTACTTCTTTTGAACATGATAGTTTTCTTCTTCTTTTTTTTTTTTTTTTTTTTTTTTTTTTTTAGTGAAAAGGGTATCTATTTGAGGTCAAAACCATTGTGTGACACCGTTCTGAGTTCCTAAAGACATGTACTATGAATTCCCATTAATTGGTTTGGTGTTCAAGTCTAGGAATGTCTAAGATATAAAAAGTTTCCCTTCACGAACTATAGCATCTAAAATCAGTTGGCAACCTGTGAAGCTTGTATCCCAGGATAAAAGGTCTTACTTTGGTTCAAAACAAGTCATGTGAGTCCTATGTGAATCTGTGGCCTAAGATTTGATTCTGTGTGACTCTATTGCCCATGATAAAATTCTGTTAAGGTCTAATGGTTGGTGCTTTTGTCTATGGTCTCATGCTCTGATGATCTCTGAGTGTGTCTAAATAAATAAGAAACTATTGGAGTTTTAAGGAATCATGCTTGTTTGGTACTATTTGGATATGTGTCAAAAGGTTAAAATTGCAGCTCTATTTTAAAGCGTCATATGTGTTTTCTTGTCTCTCATAAATAAATTGTAAGTCCCTATTTAGTCAACCAGGTCTTTGCTTACATTGCTTAAAGATGTTTGATATTTTGAATAGCCATAAACATTTAAGTTGTCCTATAAAAATCTTTTTGAGACTAAAAACTGCCTAAAAAGGGAAGATGATATTCTACGTGCTCAAGTGTAAGGAAAGTTGATATATGTGTAGAATTTTTTCTTTTATTTGAAAACCATTGGTTGATTTCTATATTAGCTATATCTTGTTTAAGGATCTGTTCTTCGTCAAGAGATTAGGGTCTAGGATTTGAATAAGATGAAGTTGGAAAAGAGTTCAATACACTGACAAGAGTCCAGTTTTGTTGGGAATAACTTAATGGTGGTTTTGTTTTGATCCTCACGTATTAGCCTCCCCTTTGTGAACCAGAGGTCTGGATCTATGTTGAAGTATTAAGTATTGGTTCTGTGACTTCTTTGAGTGATTAAGAGGTTGTAACTAAGGCGGATGGAACATAAAGGGTGGATAACTGTGAGTGTGACTTACCTAGAGCTTAGAAAAGGATAAGGGACTTGGAGTTTCTAGCTAACTCAATCCTCATGTACATTTCTGAGTTGCTAGGGTTCCCTCATGGAAGTCCACACTTCATGGGACCCTCCACGTTTTTTTTTTTTTAATTTAAAAAAAGGTGTAATTAAATAGACATTAGCTTGATTTGAAGTTTAAACTGCTTGCATGATGTTTTAACCACTTTGGATATTTGTTCTGTGGTCACACGAGCTGCAGTCTATCTAATATTAGGACCTATTTCTTTTTGTGTGCTTGATTTTTGTGAAGGTGCATTCTGATGAACTCAAAACTGTCTTGAAATCTTGTGTTCCTGCACTGTGCTTTCTTTTTAAAACAAATGAGCTTTCTTCATCACGGTATATTGGGATATACCCATGTACACATGGTATATTCAGACTCTGCATATGGTGTATATGCAGAAGTCTAGTATATCAGGTATATCATAGGCATATCACCTATGAGCGATATTTTAACTATTAATCTGTGGGTGAAAAATTACTCTACGGACAAGTCTAGTCTCTGTGTCTTGATTGGACTCAATTTACACTAGAATTTGTTTGGGCCAGATTTGCCCTTCATATTATGTTTCAGTTTATGATTTGGGCTAGCCTACACACTTTGAATAAATTGCCTGGGCTGGGTTTGTACTTTTGTGGATTAAGCCCAAGACTGGTCTCCCTTTTGCCTTTGCTTTTTTTTTTTTTCTTTCCTTCTCTCTTTTGCTTTAGTATTATCTGCTTGTTAAATGTTTGTTAGTATGATTAAATCATTAAAGAATGGATTGTTAGTATTCTAATTCTAATACCTATGCCTTAGACATCTACTAATCTTTTTCCTTTTCTCTTTCCTTTGCTCCATATGATTCAATCGTGGGCCATTTGAGCTGCTTCTCTGCATCAAAACCTGTCGGGCCTAAGGCCCAACCTTCCTTTCTTTGATCAAGTCCACTGAAAAATGGAAAGGGAAGCAAATATTCGTGTTAGAAGGTCCAGCCAATGGGTGCAAATGGTACTGATAGGCTTGGGTAGGCCCATCAGTTTTATTTTTGCAAATACTTCCCACTCTCTCTTTTGTTTTTGTATATTTCGATATCTGGCATGTATATTGTATACCTTGAATGTAAAGACCTACAATTTCAAGAAGAAGTTTTCCCAAATTCCATATAGCTATTTCCATATACTCACTTTAAGTGAGACTTGGGGCAAACTCACTTGAAAATATGCTCCATAGCGTAGCTTCCGGCTTTACTTTGCCCAAGGACTCTTCTTATGGGTTGATTGGGTTTCAAACACCCTTTCGACACTACTCATATTATTCATTATACATCCGTCTTACGAGTCAAATCTTAGCCTGGATGCACGAGGTGTTATAACTATATTACAGAAAATGTCTTCAGAGATGTCGAGCTTTACCAGTCAGCAAGAACAGCTTGAACAAAGGCAAGAACAAGATCGGAGAGCTTAGGATCAGTCCATTCATGAGCTCAGTGATGTTGTTCATGGTAGTAGACTGGTTGAGCGAGATAAAGAAATGTCAACTGGTGGGGAAGAGTTGTACTCACCATCTAATACACCTCTCCCGATTGGAAGTTCTCCATTATTGGTTCAACCAAATCGTATAGCAGTTGGGGCAAGCAATGTTTAAACCTCAAGCTCATCTACAAATTCCTTTTCATTTTGTCCTGTTGGTGCTGTTAGCAATGCATCTTCACAACCTAATTTTTCAATTTCATCACATCCCTATTTCTCAAACCCATCACATTCACACCAAGGAACCCAGATCCAAATTCACTAGAGTCCCCATAATTCCCGTCCTATGACTTCAACTCCTATATCCCAACACAATTTTTTCCCTATACCTCAATCCCAAAATTTTCCAGCCCCACCCTTACATGGTTTTCAATTTCAATCCACACAATTTCCCTCATATGCTTCTTCTCATTATGGTACACATATGGCCATAATTATGCTAGTTTAGGGGGTCAGTTTCCATAAGCACATCATTCACAACCCACCCAATTTCCAGGATCACTCTACCACCAAATTCTTGTTGCTCAATCACCCATTCCTAACTATAACAACCACAACAAAATGCCATATCCTACAACTAGAATAACCACAATATTCCTATTCCTATCCCATCATTTACCAAGTATACCAAAATAGAATTTCCAAAGTTCTCTGGAGAAGATTTAAGAACTTGGTTGTATAAGATGGAGCAGTTGTTTTCTACGGAAGATATTTCTATTCATCAGAGGCTCAAATTGGTTGCCATACATTTTGATGGTGATGCCTTGCGGTGGCATCAAAGTTACATGAAGGCAAGATCACATCTATCCTTGCCTACTTAGGAGGGTTACTTATATACACTAGCTGATAGATTTGTTGTTGAGTACACTGACCCAATGACAGAACTAATAAGGGTGAAACACATTGGGTCTGTGAAGGATTATCAGTCCTCCTTTGATAGTGTAATGACTACGATTAATTTGCATGTTGAACATTCCATTAGCATATTTTTGAACAACCTGAAACCAGAATTAAGTGATGTTGTTAGAATTGGGAACCCTTGCAACCTTCCCCAAGCTTACTATTTAGCAAGGTTACATAAATCCAACTTTGCTGCCCAAAGTAAAGTTATCAAAGGTACCTCGTCAGGTTATGTTTCTTCTTAACCTACAGTAACTACTGGTAGCAATTCCAATACTCTACAAATAGGAAGCTTAGATGGGTATAGAAAACTTGTCACTGCTAGGATGGATACTAGTAAAAGGAGAAGACTAACTCAAACAGAAATATATGAAAAGAGAGAAAAAGGGCAATGCTTTGTCTGTGATGAAAAGTACACACTAGGGCATAAATACAAACCTAAAAGGCAATTTTTTTTTCGTTGGAGTTGGAAGAAGGGGATGAATTGATGGATTATGATTTGGAACTTCCAAAAGAAGATATTCCAATAGAAACTGAAGACTGGGGAGCGACAACCTTAGAGAGTTATGTAAATAGCATCATGGTAATCCCACAGGTCTAGCTAAGACTTAAATGGCACTATGGGTTACAAAACTCTCCGACAAAAGGGATTTAAGAAACAAAATTTTGTGAAAGTTTTCATAGATTGTGGTTCTACTCACAATTTCACTAATGAAGGAGCAGCTAAGAGGTTAGGGTGTGGTGGTGAAAATCAAATCCCAACTAGAGCAAGTAACTTATGGAAGAGAGATCCCTACTAATTAGATGTGTAAGGGATTCACTTGGTTCATGCAAGGGGCCATGTTTCAAGATTTCCTGGTTTTTCCATTGGCAAAAGTGATATTGTGTTGGGAATTCAGTGATTATGCCTCTAGGAGATATCAAGTTTAATTTTCAGAAGCTTCTTATGAAATTTGAACACCAAGGGAAACAGTTGACTCTTCATGGAACCCAACCTAAATTTAAAACTGTGGAAGCTAAGACTATTAACAAGATGATAGGGTGAGCTCTCAATTCTTTATGGTAAAGGTGAGAAGTGTAGAAGAGGTGAATTTTAGTGAAGCAGAAGTGGTGTTAGGCGTGAACTAGTTGAAGAGAAGGGGTTACTTGAAGAGCACCAGGACATATTTAGAGAAGCACAGAAACTTCCACCATCCAAGGGAGTATTTGACCAACATATTCCACTACTGGAAGGTGTCAACCCTATAAACTCCAGGCCATATATATACTCTCCTGTAATGACCCAATTGGTCGTTATAGTGCTAATGACCCTTTTACCCATGTTGACTCTTTCCCGAGGTAATGGGGCGGGTTTTAGAGTGACTTTTGAAGTTCCGAGACTCAAAGTGGGATTTGTTTGATCCAAAATTATCTTTTGGATAAACGGATCTTTTTCAAAATTTTACGGATTTAAAGAGGTTCGGATGACCGTTTGTGACTCGGTAGTAGGTCCGATTCGGTTCGCAAGGCAATTGGGAGCATTTTGGGACTTGGGTTGAAAATTTTGGTTTTAGTCCATTAGGAGTTGACTTGGTCAAATAGAGCTCTATTGGGAAATCTGAGGCCACGGGTGAGTTCGTAGTGCATTTTTATGTGTGGTTGCATGTTTGTTTTGCATCTGTGGGGCCTCGGATGATAGTCAGATTTCAGGTTGATATTGGTCAAAACCATTACCATTTTGGTGTCTTGTGTCATTGCGGCGGCACGGGCTTGTAACGACGGCCCGCGGTAGCGGGGGTCGATAGGCATAGTGGGTGTAGTGCAATTGTGGCCAGCTGCCAAAGCGGTCGACTAACCACTGTAGCGGACTTGCAGTAGTGGTAATGGGTGCCGCTATAGCAACTTAGAGGATTTGTAAGTGGGCCGCTGTAGTTGTTCTTTGGTCGCCATAGCGGATGCGCTATAGTGGTCCTATGACCGCTGCAGCCGATGTCAGGTAGAATTCTATTCTTTTTCTCAAGTTAAAACCCTTAAACCCTATCACTTCTTTTTATCACTTTCTAAGCACACTTTGGGAGAATTGATCAACTTATAGAGTGAATCTTGTAGGAGGTAAGATATATGATCCTAGACTTCATCATTTACCTTCCTAGATCCCTAATCCATGCTTAGAATCACTAGAATCAAAATAGAGAAGATGAGTCTTATTATAAATTTCTTGAAATAAGGTTAGACTTCTAAAATGGAAATTGATAGGGAAATTGACTAGTATAACCATAGAATTTGATGAATTCTTTATTGTTAATCTTATTTCTTCCATTATTAGTGATTAATTTAAGGATTGAAGAATTAGGGTTGATACCTAAATTTGGGGGTTTGCTTTAAATTGGAATTAGGCTTAATCTTGAGTTGTTTTAGCTGTTGATTAGTGGGTTTGGTCACCTAGAGCTTGAATTGCATGTTCCATCCTTCAAATTTCCTTTTTACCGTGTGGGCTCGTTTCCCCAATTCCTTAGGTTAGAATTTGACCTAGCTAGAAGTATAACAATATGGTTGTTGTTTTTCATGGTTTTTAATATAGAATTCTATTATGAATAGACTTTGAGTACTTGGAGGTGCTACGAAAGGGCAAGGCCAAGGTGTGATGGTTCATGGCTCCTGTTTGGCTTTCCAGGTAGGTTACGACTTACCTTTTTGGTTAGACTTCAGTTAGTGAATCATATGTAGAGTTAGTGATTGTTAGAGAAAGCATGTGAACCTTCGGGTATGGAGTTGGGATAGAATACTTAGGTTGGTATTGTTGTTGACTTGGGCTTGTCGCCTTATTGTGTTCTATTGAGTTGTTGCTTATTTGTGAGTTGTTGGCTTGTCGCCACGTGATTGTATCTAGAGTTGATTCTTAGGGATTATTTTATGTGTCCGAGAGCATATTTATCCTGATTGAGGTTGTTGGGAAGGAAAGAAAGGTTATGATATTGATATTGTGATTGAGATATGTGTCCATGTGTGGCATCGTTGGTTCATTTATTGTTGTTGGCATTGCTATCATGCATTAACTCATTCGCAACACTTACTTAGATAGAGTTGCACGTACCGCAACACTGACTGGGATCGGATTACATGTTCTACAACATTGACTATTAGATCGGGTTGTGCGCCACAACAGGTACATGGACTTAGCGGTCCCTGTGGGTCATGATTGTCGAGGCAACGAGATATTCCGCCCGAAGTGTGTATGTATCACTGTATTTGGATTACACTCATCTTATATTTACATATGGAATTGTATTGGACTTGTTGGTTGATCTTTGGTGATACATGTACTTGATAGTAGTTCCTGAGATTATGTATCGGACTTATAGTGGATTTCGAGGTGACATACTAGATTTTGTGATTTGGTACTGGATTGATACTTTGGACTGTGTTGAGTTATATCTTATTGTGAGCATGCCTACTTTTTCGATCTCTTTCTTATATATATGATTATCTAACTGTTGTCGGCCTATGATACCTACTCAGTATGTGTTGTTGTACTGATTCTACCTCGCTCCATTCTTTTTTGAGTGCCGAGTTCGTGACTGGTTCAATATTTACGCTTTGTGACTGAGTCCTGAGGCCATCTAACGAGCATTCTAGGGTGAGCACTTGGATGGATTCGCTGCTCGGATGACTCTATCTTTTCCTGTCTTTATATTCTATCATTGAGACAATTTTTTATGGATATTTGAGACTTGTGGTTCCCAGACATTATGTAGTGGCTCTTGCAATATTCACACCAGATTTTGGGATTTGATGTATCTTCCGCGCCTATTATATTTACCTATTTATGTTTGAATTATCATTATGTAATTCTTGGTGATTGGATTTATTATGTTTATTGTTTGGTTGTGAATAAGGGGCGGGTTCGCCTACCAAGGTGGGAAATGGTAGGTGCCCGCACGTTCCCCTAGTTAGGGAGTGATGAGTTGATATCAGAGCCCTAGGTTACTTAGACAATAAGTATAAAAGCATGTCTAGTAGTGTCTTGTGGATCGTTACGATGAGCTTCGTACCTATCTGCGAGAGGTTACGGGACATTTAGGAAACTTCACATTCTTTCATTCCTTCGTGCTACTTTATTCAAATTGGTATCTGGCTTTTTCTAAATGGTATCTGATCCTCTTATAATCTCTCAACTATGGTGAGGACATAAGCTACCATCGCGAGGGACTAGGTGCCCGAGCCCACTGCTAGGGAAGGCATTAGAGGACGAGCACAGGCGGGAGTATACGACTGAGCAGGCGGGAGTATACGACTGAGCTAGAGGTCGTGCAGCTACACTTGCCAGGGGTGAGGCCTGTGTGGTTGGACATAGGCGAGCACTGTCAGCTTCTCTAGAGCGTCAGCCTGAGAGAGCACAGGCAACCGGGAAAGGTGAGGGGCCAGACCAAACTCACCCCGATGCCATATCTAATCAGGCATTCCAGGATATCATGGAACGTGTACTTCTTCATCTTGACGGCCAGCATTCCGTAGGGGATGCCACTATTCCTAGTGGTTCCCAGACTCGAGTGGGGGTACGAATTCATGAGCAGGGCCAGACTCTGGGATGCATTCTGCTGCTGCCATGGCCCGCGATTAGGTGGTTTTCCAGTCCCTGAGGGTGCTCCCAGAAACGTGGTAGCCCAGACTTTGACCGTTGAGGATTAGGAGCTTGTTGGGAGGTTCCTGAAGATAGAGCCGCCCAATTTCTTTGGCTTGTGTAGTGAGATGCATATGAGTTCATTATGGAGATGCATGAGAGGCTCTATAAGATGCATATTGTGGATTCTCATGGGGTGGATTATATGTCATTTAAGTTTCATGGCGATGCAAAGACTTGATGGAGGACTTTTATTGAGAGAAGACCCGTTGGTGCACCTCCACTTACTTGGACCCAGTTCCACCAGGCTTTCTTGGAGAAGTATATGCCGCATACTTCAAGGGATGAGCATAGAGATGAGTTTCTTCATTTGCGACAGCGAGGCATGACTGTGCTAGAGTATAAGGCTAGATTTCTATTTTTGGCTAGATATGCTGCTCAGTTGATTCCCACGAGGAGAAGAGGGTTCGTAGGTTTGTTGGTGGACTTGTGTATCCACTCCATGTTGCTTGTCTTCAATTGGTGGCTTTGGAATCTTCTTTCCAGGCAGTTGTTGATCATGATGTGGGTGTTGAGTCTGCCAAGGCTCTATCTTTGGGAAAGTCTAGTGAGAAGAGGCCGCGTCAGCATGGTGGTTAGCGTGGTTCGAGCTACAGGGGTGGGGGACAGTCATCAAAACCTTATCAATCAGCCCCCAGCCCCCTGTTTAGTCAGCGTTATAGGCTTCTTCAGGTGGTCCTTCTAGACCCAGTGGTTATGGAGTTGGACAGTCCTATGGTGGTTCGTACTCTTGTCCAGCTAACCATGGTTATCCTTCTAGTTCATCGGCTTTCGTGTATCGGCCTCCATCCCCCAGATCTTGCTATGTTTCTGGTGATTCTGGCCATTTTATGAGAGTTGTCCCAAATCCGAATAGAGTGCTCCCAGCAGGGTTCCCGATTCTAGACTCAGGGACTCGGAGCACTATCCTGACCGGTGGTTCTTCGAGCGAAAACGGTGCTCAGTCAGGTTGCGGTAGATCTCATAAGTCCAGAGTGGACACCTGTCAAGTAGAGTCGGTTCTAAGGCCTCCAGAAAAGGGGCACAGTCAATCCAAAGCGGCCGTGGTGGTGGTCTTTGCTATTCTTTTTCGAGTAGGCCCGAGGCTGAGGCCTCTGATGCCGTGATATCAGGTAATATTTTTGTTTATCATCAACCTGGTTCAGTGTTGTTTGATCCGGGGTCTATTTTCTCATATATATCTGCCTATCATTCTGTTGGTTGGGATTTGACTAGTGAACGTCTTGATGTGATTGTTCATGTATTTACTCTGGTTGCAAACTCAATTGTTGTCAATCGAGTCTTTTGATCTTGCTTATTTACTTTTATGGGGTATGATACTTAGGTAGATTTGATGATATTGGGTATGGTAGACTTTGATATTATCTTGGATATGACTTGGTTGTCATCGTGTCACGCTATCTTGGACTCGAAGCCAAGACTGTCACATTAGCTATGCCTGGGATTACTAGGTTAGAGTTGAGGGGTACTCCGAGCCCCGCTCCAAAGAAGATCATTTCTTATCTCTACGCGAAGAAGTTAGTTAGTAACGGGTGTTTGTCTTGCTTGGCTCATGTTCGTGATACTAGCATTGATTTTCTGCCCCTTGAGTCCATGCTCATTGTATGTGAGTTCGTGGAGGTTTTTCCTTCTGATTTTCTGGGTATGCTACCCAACCGCAACATTGATTTCTATGTCTTTTTGGACTCGGGCACGCGCCCTATTTCTATTCCTCCCTATAGGATGACACCGTGAGTTGAGGGCGGAAGGAAGCCATTCTTTTGGATCTGTTGAGTAAAGGGTTTATTAGACCAAGTGTCTCCCCTTGGGTGCTCCTGTTTTATTTGTGAAGAAGGTGGTATGATGAGGATGTGCATAGATTAATGTCAGTTGAACAAGGTCACCATTCGTAATCAGTATCAGATTACTCGCATTGATGACTTGTTCACAAGCTTCAGAGTGCTTCGGTGTTTTCGAAGATTGATTTGAGGTTGTTGACACCTGATTTTTGACTTCCCATAAATTATATTGATTACTCGGAGTCCTTGGATAATAAATAAAATAATTTGCACACTCACAGAGAATCTGAATGATTTTTACATAATTATTCAGACCAGCATTTTACTTCTCTAAATTAATATAGGAACCCTAAAGGCTCTATAATTATTTAGAAATTTACCGAAGATTTTTACGGATTAATGAAATACTTTTATAATTAATCAGCAGCAGAAATATTTTAAACAATTATTCATTTAATTAATCAAATCAAGAAAAATCAAATAAGAAGGCGATTTATCTTCTTCTTTTTTTATCCAAGGAATTTAAGTAATTAAGAGAATTTACCATTGTTTTCCCCTCAAGCTTTGAATTTTGTATGTTTGCATAATTATGTTAAATTGGCAAATTTGTTTTGACAAAATTGTAATTTAGTTTTAATTGTTGTGTGTTGCATAAATGACCGCCTCATAATTAACCAAGTCATGGTTTAATATAGCTGGGGTCAATTTTGCAAATTTTGAATTCCTAATGGCTTTAATTGAAATGTCCAAACCATGGGCAAATTAATTAAGGTCATTAATGCAAATCAGTCTTAATTGGTTAAATTAATGCCAAAATGAGGCTACATTTGCAATGATTAATTACAAGGGTATCTCTGCAGTTAATTGCAATGACAGGCTACAGTTGCAACCCTCATTTAATTGAGGGTCAATTGAAGGCCATATTTGCAAAACCAAAAAAAAAAAAAAAGCTTTAAAGTCGCATTTTTTTACGCCTTTGTTTGACCACTTTAATCAAATTTTGTTATAACTAGTTATTTTATATACTAACCTATTTTACTAAAATGGTCGCTTTGCCCCCACAAGTGTATATACGCATGATGTACGCATATATACCTACATCATGTACAAAAACTGTTTGAGATCTCTTTTTTTTTTTTTTTTAAAGGAGGACCAGGTCCAGCCCACAAGGGGTTGACCCGGCCCAACAACGTTATAATACTCCCTCAGCTAAACAAAAAAATTGAGGAGATTTTCAATTGCAATTTAACAAAGGGCAAGGGTGAAAATCCTAGCCGCCTCTTCACCCCGACCCCCTCTCCCCTCTGTCTCCACTGTCCCATCGCCGGTTTATCAGTTACGTTCTCGCCATGACATCTGCGGAGAGGGTGGGGGAGTACGAAGCATTTTTCTCAAATTTTTGCTCAATTTTATCGTCTAAATGAGCCCTTAAGGTACAATCCTTACCTTTCCTTTAATTTTTGACCATTTTACAGTTGCAAGATTGAAATTTGGCCATCGATTGTTATTTTCTTTTGATCTGAACCCTCCGTTGTTAAATCTAAGTTCAAACCCATTGTAAAACTCGAGGTCCCACATCGATTGAGATAGGTTGAGTGTAAATTTTGGGGTTTTATAAACAGAACCCCATACCTGTCTCAAAAAATAAGTTTTGCTTGGGATCTCCTTCGAGTAAAAGCTTATTAGCTTTTTTTTTTTTTTATGTAGGGGGGTGGGGGGGTTATTGAACCCTTTTTCTAATCTAAAAATTTTCGTATTTTGTTTTCGTGTGGTTCTTCATGGCTGAGGTTGTGAGATTTGGGAGCTAAAGGGGCTTTCAAGTTCATTCTTGGCATTTGGCTGCTCAAAAAAAAAAAAGGTAAATTTTTAGCTTGTTATTTTTATTTTTTAGTTTTCCTGCTAGTTTGCATTATAGTTATTGTTTTAGTTAGTTTACAGTTTGTTCTGGTATTTGGTGTTATTATAATTGATGTTTGGTTAATTGAAGTCTCTTTTAGTTGACAATGTCATAGCTGCTTGTTTAAATTGATATGATTAATGCTAGCTGATTAGTTTAAGATTTATGTTAGTCTACAATGTCATGGCTGCTTGTATAAGTTGATATGATTAATGTTGAATGGATAGTTTGAGACTTATTTTAGTTCACCATGTCATTGCTTTTAGTTCACCATGTCATTGCTGCTTTGTTTAAGTTGAATTTGATTAATGTTAGATGATAGTTGCTTGTCTGGTTAGTTGTAGTTTCCTCTAGCTTACATTGCCATGACTGTTTGTTAAAGTTGAATCCGATCAATGTTAAAGGGTTGGTTTGAGGTTCATACTAGTTTATATTGTCATAATTGATTGTCTTGAGTTGAACATGATCAGTATTGAACCAGAGCTTTGCAATTTTGCTAGCTTACACTGATATAGCTGTTTGCTTTAAGTTTGGATGTGGTTAGTGCTAAGCATGAGCTTTATGATATGCTGTTAATCTCATTTGTTATTACTGTTTCCCTCAGCTGGATATGACTGATGCCATGTGAACCTCTGGTCTGATTTTAAGCTTGCACTACTATTGTTGTTCAGTTAAATGTGACTAGCTATTAATAGGATCTCATGTCAGTAGTAAATTGCCTCATGTCAGTAGTAAATTGCCTAAGTCATGAATGTTTGCCTTGGTTGATATGGACCAGTACCAGTGCAAGTCTGTTTAATTCTGAAGCATAGATGATTGTTGAGTCACCCTGACCAATTTTGATTGTTAACCAATGTGAACTTGCCTAATTTGAACTATTGCAAAATGTGCCATGAAAACAACTCTAACTAGCATTGATAGTGACCTAGTAAGCCGCGTTTGATATGTCTTTCCTTTATAAAGCATGACTGTTGTTGTATCCTCTGAATTTTTTTAAACTTAGACCAAACCTACACTTCAAAGTGATATCCATGCCACCTGCTTATTTGTTTATTATGTTAAATTTCTTGCTCAAAACTGCCTCTAATAACACTGCTTAATAGGTGAAACATCAATACATGCCTAAATGTCTTACTATGTTTATCTGTTTATGTACAGCATCCAATATCTGAAATCCTTGTTCTCTTCACATGCTTGCTTATTCATTTGTCATGTTGTCTTAATGGAACAATTGCACACTTGACTCTATGTTTGTTGTGCACTGTTTCACTTTTTTTTTTAATTAACATGCCTCTTCTTTACCCCATTCTTTCAATTCTGCTCATCTGAATCCTCATTATAACTTGCCTCTGCTTATGCCATGTCTACCTGTTCTAGATTTGCCCATACTTGTCTTTATCTGCATGCTGCACCCTGATCTTTATGTCTGTTGGCATGACTATGTGTATGAAATCTGCTTTGCTTGATTTTATCCCCAGCCTGCGACTTTCCCTTTCCTAGTCTATGATCCATGCTTAGTTCCTAAATCTTCTGCATATCACAGTTTGTGTTATCTCAAATGTTGGGCATGTGTGCTAATTTTTCATGACTTACTTGCTTTCTCTACATGCTACTGCTTGCACTATTCCCTATTATGATTTTCTTTTCCTCTCTACACCCCATTGCTTGCGTTACTTTATCCATGATCCTAGGTCTAGACCTTTGCCTTCTCTGAAAGTAATATGTGTTTGGTTTTGTATGTCCATCCTAGTTAGGAATGATAGTTTAGTCTTGTTTACCCCCATCATGCAGTACCTGGAGTATCCTTGTGTTATGTCTTCATGTCGTGATCTCTGTTAGATTTACTTGGCTTACCCCTCTGTTATACCATTGATCATCCCATTAAATTTCTCCTTTTCAACTGATTCTCATTCATGCTGCACTCCCTGGGTAATTGTATGTACTCTCAGTCAGCCGTCTGGTTGTTTGACTTAGTTCATCCATCTCAACTTCCATACTTGCATGAATTACTAAAGTCTCATCTGACCACTTCATGGTTACATCTTGCATATACTCTCATCTTTGGGGGTACAGTATATTGTTGTTGCTGTCATGAACCTGTTTAAGTTACTCTATAATTCTGAGTTATGTACTCTCTCTTGTCCTCTTTTGGATATGTTGTTTGAGATGGACCATGGCAGTTTGGAGTCGCCCACTCCTTTTTCGGTGTTAGCCATGCCTGGGGTTCTCATAAACCTATTGGAATTGTGTGACATCGGGAATATGGGGCAAGGACCCAGTCCCCATGCCATTTGAAGTCTTTAACTGAAAAAATCTGATTGGGGATGAGGACGGGATAAGGGCAAGATTCATATAAGTATTTTTGATAATATATACATGTTTAGTTTAATTATTAGCGTGATAAGTTCAGTAAATATAAACTAATCGGGTTCCCCTTTTCTTTCCTCCCTCTGCACTTGCATGACCACTCGGGTCGGGACAGCCCACCTATTGGGCCAAAGGCCATAAGAATATTATTTCAAAATAAAGACAATCGAGTCCGCGAAGATAAATAGCTAGGCGCGCAGAAGGCCTAGCATGGGTGAAAGTGGCCAATTAGGGGCTTGGTACACCCCTAGTCGATCCCCATTCCTTTTTTCATTTCCATGTCTATTCATTTATGTGGTTTGATGTATTCGCAAATTTGTATAAACTCATATATTAGTGGAATCTTTATATTTGAATTAGCCGTCTTAGGAACAATGGTTCATATTCCGTTTAGATGAATCCAGGTCCCCAAACGGATTTTCAAAAAAAACCACGATCAAATTCGGCATTTCTAGACTAAATATTAAAAATGGACTTTAAAACTGTTTTTTCAAACACCAGATGGATAAAAACAGACCTTTTATACTTAAGATAAAACGGAAAATTCCCCTTGTGATTCTTTATAAGAAAAACGTACACTTTCCAGAACTCGTCACTGATTCAATAATTTTTGAACTAGAGCAGATTTTAGATCAGAAAATTGGATAAATATTTAAAACCAACACAGACTTAGGCTTCATTTTTATCAAAAATTGAAATGGTAAAAGACCAAAAAGGATGAGTTCATATAGCCAAGATACACTTCTGTTAAAAATAAAATGCCTTTTGCAAAAAGTTAAAACTTCGTAATATACAAAGTTCCGAATAAGGCTGAAAAGTACCAAAACGGACCGACCCGAGCCAAGATATGAGTATGGAATGAACCATATAAATCAGAAAAATAAAAACGTCTTTTCTATACTTACAAAGAAAAGGGATAAGGCACCGTTACCCCCCTGAACTATACCCGAATTTGCTACGACACACCTTACCTTTCCCAGGGTCCTATTACCCCCCTAAACGCTGATGCCCACTCTCATATGGGAGAGTGACATACACTCTCCTTGCCACATGTGTATTTATTTGTTTTCTTCTTCTTTTTTAAATTTTTTTCAGCTTACGTGTCAATTTTTTTTTTAAATAAAAAAAAAACTGAATTTTCATTAAAAAAAGAAAAATGAGTTTTAAAACCCGTCTTTTTTTTTTTAATTTGAAAATTTGATTTTTTTTAAACCCATTAAAAAAAAAAAAACTAAAAACATGGATTAAAAAACTGAATTTTCTTTTAAAAAAAGGATTTTTAAAACCCTTTTAAAAAAAGAAAAAAAAAACTGAAAAATGATTTTTTTTTTTAAAATATGGAAAAATGGATTTGTTAAAAATATGGAAAACTTGATTATTTTTTTAAAATGTCTTAAAAAATCTTGATTTTCATGATTTCATTTTCTTAGGACACTTTTATTTTTCAAATAAAATCGGAAAAGTGTTTTTCTTGCCAAAATGTGAAAAAAGCGAATTTTTATAAAATTTTGAAAAAATTAATTATTTTCTT
The DNA here is from genome assembly GCF_029784015.1 of Lycium ferocissimum. Lineage (NCBI taxonomy): Eukaryota > Viridiplantae > Streptophyta > Magnoliopsida > Solanales > Solanaceae > Lycium > Lycium ferocissimum. Next base: position 22,599,526 of record NC_081344.1, read on the forward strand.
AACATGTGGAAAACCCGTTTTTTAAAACTAAATGTGGAAGACTAGATTTATTTTCAAATTTTTAAGAAAATGCAGATTTTTAAGAAAAAAAAAATTAAGTTTTCCCCTTTTTTATGTTTCTCACTCTCTCAAAGAGAGTGAAACACACTCTCTTTGCCACATCAGCATTTAGGGGGTAATTATTCCGTTTTAAATAAGTTTAGGGGGGTAATAGGGCCCAGGGAAAGGTAAGGTGTGTCGTAGCAAATTCGGGTATAGTTCAGGGGGGTAATGGTGCCTTATCCCCAAAGAAAAAATATACTCCTTATACGTGAAAAGGGATTACTTGTAGTCGGATAATATAACTCGGAAAACTACGATGCCCTGTATATAAAGGGGATATATTCAATTTTTTTCTAAATTATATGAAACCCTACAAATGACAAGATTTTTTGCCAGAATAAGCACTAAATAGACAGTTCATGCAAATACTCATACATTGGAATTCGAAGGTCAACCGTATAGTACGGATCCTTAAAACTAGGGTGCCTAACACCTTCCCAAGGGGATCATTAGAACCCTTACCTAGAACTCTAGATTACGAATGATTTTTCACTGTATTTGAATAAATCCTTCACCCCCATTTTCCTAATTTCCTAAAAATTAGATGGTGACTCTTTTCAAAAACAGGGTCCGAAAGAGCACTAACGAGTTTGTAGTAGCTTTTATGCCTTAACCCGCATAAAAATCGAACCGTTACAGAGGTCAAGCTACCATTAGCTAAAGATTCAGGTCAAGGATGTTCCAAAGATGGCCTTTAAGACTCATTATGGTCATTACGAGTTCCTTGTGATGTCATTTGGGCTTATGAATGCCCCAGCTGCATTTATGACTTTGATGAATGGAATTTTCAAGCCATATCTTGATTCCTTTGTCATTGTATTCATTGATGATATCTTAGTGTATTCGAAGAGTATGGAAGAGCATGAGCATCATTTAAGGATTGTCCTTGGGTTATTGAAGGAAAAGGAGCTTTATGCCAAGTTTTTGAAGTGTGAGTTCTGGCTTGAGTCCATGGCATTCTTGGGCCACGTTGTGTCTAAGGACAGGATCATGGTTGATCTATCCCAAAGAGATTGAGGCTGTTAGAGATTGGGCGAGGCCCACTACGGTGACTGAGATTCATAACTTCGTAGGGTTAGCTAGCTATTACCGTTGATTTGTGAAGGGTTTTGCTTCTATTTCTTCTTCGTTGACTAGATTAACTCAGAAAGAGGTTCCCTTTCAGTGGTCTGATGCTTGTAAAGAGAGCTTTCAACATCTCAAGACTCTTTTGACTTCAGCACCAATTCTGGCATTACCGGTGAAGGGTAAGGATTTCTCAGTGTATTGTGATGCATCCCGTCTTGCTTTGGGTACTGTGTTGAAATAGGAGGGTAGAATCATTGCCTATGCTTCCTGTCAGTTGAAGATCCACGAGAATAACTACCCTACTCATGATTTGGAGTTATTAGCAGTAGTCTTCGCCTTGAAGATTTGGAGGCACTATCTGTACAGAGTCCATTATGAGGTGTTCACTGATTACCGCAGCCCTTAGCACGTGTTCAGTCAGAGAGATCTAAATTCCAGACAACATAGTTGGATAAAGCTTCTAAAGGATTATGACATCACCATTTGCTATCATCCCGGCAAAAGTAATGTAGTAGTTGATGCTTTGAGAGCAAGGCAATGAGTATGGGTAGCTTAGCCTGATTGATTGCTTCTGAGCGTCCATTAGCTATGGAGGTTCAGACTCTGGCTAACAGTTTTATGAGCCTTGATATTCCAGTTCTAAGCAGAATCTTAGCTTGTGGTGAGGTGAGGTCATCCCTCTTGGAGCAGATTAGGGCCCAGCAGTTTGAGGATACCCAGTTGTCTAAGATTCGTGATGAGGTTCTGAGAGGTGAGGCCAAGGAGGCCATGCTTGATAGTGAGGGTATTTTGAAGATCAAGGGATGTGTGTTCGTTCCTCGTGTTAGTGATTTGATTCATTTGATTTTGAAGAAGGACCATAGTTTAAGATATTCCATTCATCCAGGTGCTACGAAGATGTATCTAGATCTGAGACAGCACTACCGGTGGGGTAAGATGATGAGAGATATTGCAGATTTTGTGGCTAAGTGTTGGAATTGTCAGCAAGTCAAGTATGAGCACCAAAGACCTAGTGGTGTGCTTCAGAGGATGCCCAGTCCCTAGTGAAATTGGGAGAGGATTGCCATGGACTTTATTGTAGGTCTTCCGAAGACCCTGAGAAAGTTTGATTCAGTTTGGGTTATTATTGATCGGTTGACTAAGTCCGCTCATTTTATTCCAGTTCAGGTCACTACACTGCGGAGAAGTTAGAAAAGATTTACATTAGTGAGATTGTGCGATTACACAAGGTCCTTATTTCTATTGTTTTGGATCGAGGTCCCCAATTTACTTCTAATTTCTGAAGGGATTTTCAGGAATAATTGGGTACTCAGTTGGACCTTAGTACAGCTTTTCATCCCCAGACTAATGATTAGTCCGAGAAAACTATCTAGATGCTCGAGGATATGATGAGAGTATGTATCATGGATTTTAGTGGTCATTGGGACCAGTTCTTTCCCTTAGCGGAGTTTGCGCACAACAATAGCTACCATTCGAGTATTGATATGGCACCGTTTGAGGCTTTGTATGGTAGGAGGTGTAATTCTCCTATTGGGTGGTTTGATGTTTTTGAGGTTTGCCCATGGGACATAGATTTGTTGAGAGAGTCTGTGGAGAGGGTGAAGCTTATTCAGGAAAAGCTTCTAACAGCCCAGAGTTCACATAAGATGTATGCGGACTGGAAAGTTTGGGACTTAGAGTTTATGGTAGGCGAGCAGGTGCTTCTGAAGATCTCACCCATGAAGGGTGTGATGCGATTTAGGAAGAGAGGCGAGTTGAGCCAGAGGTACCTTGGCCCATTTGAGGTTCTCCATCGAGTTGGAGATGTTGCTTATGAGTTAGCTTTGCCACCGGGCCTGTCAGCTGCTTATCCAGTTTTTCATGTGTCCATGCTGAAGAAGTATTATTCTGATGGTTCTTATATAGTTTGTTGGGATTCTGTGTTGCTTGATGAGAATCTATCGTACGAGGAGGAGCCTATAGAGATTCTAGAGAGGCAGGTTATAAAGCTGAGGTCGAAAGAGATTGCTTCGGTCAAGGTTTAATGAAAGCATCGTCCTGTTGAGGAGGCCATGGGAGACCGAGTCTGATATGCGCGAGAGATATCCCAGTTGTTTGCTGATTCAGGTACTTTTACCCCATCTCTACTCCTTGTCGCTCAGGGACGATTAATTGTTTAATTAGTATCTAATGTAACAATTTGATTGGTTGTTATAGTGCTAATGACCCTTTTTACCCCTATTGCCCTTTCCTGTGGTCATCCGGCAAGTTTTAGAGTGACTTTTGGAGTTCTAGGTCTTAAAGTGCGATTTATTTGACCCAAAGTTAACTTTTTGGTAAACATACCTTTTTGGGATTCTGTCGATTCCAGGAGGTTAGGATGACTGTTTGTGACTTAGTAGTGTGTTCGGTTCAGTTCCCAATGTAATTGGAAGCGTGTTGGGACTTGAGTTGGAAACTTGGTTTTAGGCCATTGGTCAAATAGAGTTCAGTTGGGAAATCCGAGGCCACGAGTGAGTTCGTAGCGCGTTTTTATGTGTGGTTGCATGTTTGTTTTGTATTTATGGGGCCTCTGGTGATAGTCAAATTTTGAGTTGAGATTGGTCAAAAACCAATAACATTCTGGAGTCCGCCACAGCGGCCCCGCGGTAGCGAGAGGCTGATGGCCATAGTAGGGATATTGTAATTATGGTGAGCCGCCAGAACGGTTGACCAACCGCTGTAGCGGAGTCGCAATAGCAGTAATAGATGCCACTATAGCGGCTTAGAGGATCTGTAAGTGGGCCGCTATAGTTTTTCTTTGGTCGCCATAGCGGCTGCGTTGCAGTGGGCCTATGACCGCTGCAGCCGATGTCGGGCATAATTCTATTCTTTTCCTCAAGTTAAAACCCTTAAACCCTATCACTTCTCTTCATCACTTTCTAAGCACTCTTTGGGAGAATTGATCAACTTGTGGACTGAATCTTCTTGGAGGTAACATCTATGACCCTAGACTTCATCATTTACCTTCCTAGATCCCTAATTCATGCTTAGAATCATTAGAATCAAAATAGTAAAGATGAGTCTTATTATAAATTTTTTGAAATGGGTTTAGACTTGTAAAATGGAAATTGATCGTGAAATTGACTAGTGTAACCATATAATTTGTTGAATTCCTTGTTGTTAAGCCTATTTCTTCCATTATTGATTAATTTAAGCATTGAAGAATTAGGTTTCATACCCAAATTTGGGGGTTTTACTTTAAATCTAAATTCAGTTTAATCTTGAGTTGTTTTAGCAATTGATTTGTGGGTTTGGTCACCTAGAGGTTGAATTGCATGTTCCATCCTTCAAATTTCCGCTTTACCCTTGTGACCCTATTTCCTCAATTCCTTGGTTTATAATTTGACCTAACTAGAAGTATAGCAATATAGGTGTTGTTTTTCGTGGTTTTCAACATAGAATTCGATTATGAATAGACTTTGAGTACTTAGAGGCGCTACGAAAGGGCAAGACTAAGGTGTGACGGTTCGTGGCTCTTGTTCAGCTTTCCATGTAGGTTACGACTTACCTTTTTGGTTAGACTTAGGTTAGCGAATCATATGTAGAGTTAGTGATTGTTAGAGAAAGAATGTGAACCTTCGGGTATGGAGTTGGGATGGAATACTTAGGTTGGTATTGTTGTTGACTTAGGCTTGTCGCCTTATTGTGTTCTATTGAGTTGTTGCTTATTTGTGAGTTGTTGGCTTGTCGCCACGTGATTGATTGTAAAGTTGATGCTTAGGGATTACTTTATGTGTTATAGAGCATATTTATCATGATTGAGGTTGTTAGGAAGGAAAGAAAGGTTATGATATTGATATTGCGATTAAGATATATGCCCATGTGTGGCACTATTGATTCATATATTGTTGTTGGCATTGTTATCATGCATTCACTCATTTATACGTATATCGCGCCGCAACACATACTTGGATCGGGTTGCACGTACCGCAACACTGACTGGGATCGGCTTGCACGTTCTGCAACCTTGACTATTGGATCGGGCTGTGCGCCACAGTAGTTACATGGACTTAGCGGTGCCCCATGGGTTATAATTATCGAGGCGACGAGATATTCCAACCAAAGCGTGTGTGTATCACTACATTTGCATTGCTCTCATCTCATATTTACATATGGCATTGTATTGGACTTGTTGGTTGATCTTTGGTGATACGTGTACTTGATAGTGCTTCCTGAGATTGTGTTTCGGACTTATAGTGGATTTCGAGGTGACATACTAGATTTGGTGATTTGGTACCGGATTGATACTTTGGACTATGTTGAGTTATATCTGATTATGAGCATGCATGCTTTTTCAGTCTCTAAGTTATATCTGATTGTGAGCATGCATGCTTTTTCAGTATCTTTCTTATATATATGATTATCTAACTGTTGTCAGCCTATGATGCCTACTCAGTACGTGTTGTTGTACTGATTCTACCTTGCTGCATTCTTTTCTGAATGCAGAGTTCGTGACTGAGTTTTGAGACCGTCTGACGAGCATTCTAAGGCTAGCACTTGGATGGATTCGCTTCCCGGATGACTCTGTCTTTTCCTGTCTTTATATTCTATCATTTAGACAATTATTTATGGATATTTGAGACTTTTATTTCCTAGATATTATGTAGTGGCGCTTGTACTATTCATACCAAATTTTGTGATTTGATGTATCTTTCGCACTTATTATATTTACTATTTATGTTAGACTATTATTATGTAATTCTGGGTGATTGGATTTATTATATTTATTGTTTGGTTGTTAATAAGGGATGGGTTCGCCTACGGAGGTGGGAAATGGTAGGTGCCCGCACGTTCCCCTAGTTGGGACGTGACATCTCCAGTGCAAAAAGATATTATTGAAGAGATGGTCAAAGAAATGATGAATCAAGGAATTATACAACACAGTTCAAGTCCATATGCATCCCCCTGTGGTGCTAGTTGGAAAAAAAGATGGATCATGAAGACTTTGTGTAGATTATAGAGCTCTAAATAAGGGGAGCATAAAGGATATGTTTCCAATTATACAGGAATTGCTAGATGAATTGGGGGGTTCTCAAATCTATTCCAAGATAGATTTGAGAGTTGGTTATCACCAGATAAGATGGCACCTGCTGATGTTGCAAAAACAGCTTTTAAGACTCATTCTGGACATGTTGAGTACTTGGTGATGCCTTTTGGGCTAACCAATGCTCCATCCAGTTTCCAAAGCCTTACGAACCATATATTTCAAGATTATCTTGAAAATTTGTCTTGGTTTTCTTTGATGACATCTTGATTTATAGCAAGTCATTGGAAGATCACTTTTGAATTGTTGGTTAAGAATCAGTTATTAGCCAAAAGGAGTAAGTGTTTCTTTGCTGCTGATAGAGTACAGTACCTCGAGCACTACCTATCAGCAGAAGAGGAAGCTACAGACCCAAAAAAGATTAAAGTTGTTAAAGAATGACCAACTCCTGAGACTCTCAAGCAACTGAGGGAGTTCTTAGGAATAACTGGTTACTATAGGAGGTTCATTAAGGGAAATGGAATCATCAAGAACCTGTTATTGAACTATTGAAGAAGGACAGCTTCCTATGGAATCAGAAGGCAACTGAAGCTTTTGAAAGACTGAAAATTGCATTCACAACAGCACCTGTACTAATTTTACCTAATTTTTCTATAGCTTTTGAGGTAGAAATTGATATGCATGTACCATGGGAATTGGAGAAGTGATGCAGAAAAGAGAACCAATAGCTTTCCACTCAATACCAAGCCTTGTCTGTTTATAATAAGGAGCTACTAGCATTGGTGATGGCTATTAGTAAATGGTCATAGTACTTAACTAGAAGAACCTTTATTGTCAAGACATATAAAAAAGCCCTTAAGTTTCTATTGGAACAAAAATTGCACACTGGGACACAACTTAAGTGGATACTAAGCTAATGCAGTATGATACCAAAGATAGAATACAAAAAAGGGAAGGAAAACAAGGCTACTGATGCATTATCTAGGTTACCCTTGGTAAAACTGGCTGCTATGGCACTATCTACTATTAAAACTAATTTGTTGCAACTAATTTTGCAAAGTTGGGTACAGAATGTGGAACTTCAAGAGAGGATTCAAAATCTTAAGGCTGGAAAAGGTGAAGGGAAGGGGTGCACTTTCCTTCACGAACAATTGAGGAAAGATGGAAAACTAGTAGTAGGACCAGTTGAGCAGTTAAGGAAAGAAATTATCAAGTTATGGCATGATTCACCTTTAGGAGGACATTGTGGAATTGATCATACTTATAGAAAATTGTATGCTCTATTCTTTTTGAACGGAATGAAGGTTGATGTTCAGGAGTATGTCAAGAACTATGACATTTGCCAGAGACACAAATATGATAATGCACCTTACCCTGGATTGATGCAATCTTTAAAGGTGCCTGCACTAGCTTGGGGAAGTGTGAGTATGGATTTCATAGATGATTTGCCTAAATCAAATGGAAAAACTATTATTTGGGTTGTAGTATGCCTGACTAAGTATGCTCATTTTGTTGGGTTCTTTCATCCTTATTCAGCTAGTGAATTAGCCAAGTTATTTATGGAAAATATCTACAAACTTCATGGAATCCCTGAGGATATAGTGAGTGACAGAGATCCTATGTTTACTAGCAAGATGTGGCAAGAATTATTTTCTATAGTGGGAGTCACATTGAACACATCCACTGCATACCACCCCCAGACTGATGGACAGACAGAGGTGAAGAACAGGTGTCAAGAAACATACTTGAAATGTTTTTGTTCTGATTCTCAAAAAGATTGGTACTCATATCTTGCTGTTGCAGAGTGGTGGTACAACACCACCTTTCACAGCTCAATACGTAACCACTCCATATGAAGCTCTCTACGAACAACCTCCTCCTATTCATTTGCCTTACATTGCAGGAGAATCTAGCATAGAAGAGGTGGACATGAGTTTGCTTACAAGAGAGTTTAAGGGACAGCTTCTGCAGTACCATCTAAAAAGAGCACAACAAAAGATGATGGACCAAGCCAACAAGCATAGATCAGACAGGCAATTTCAAGAAGGAGATTGGGTTTACCTAAAAATTCAGCCTTATAGACAAGTCACTCTATCTGGTAGCAATTTTACTAACTTATTTGCAAAATATTATGGTCCTTATCACGTCGTACAAAAAATTGGTCCAGTAGCTTAGCTTATAGACTCTCCCTACCACCTCATTTGTACTTCATCCCACTTTCCATGTTTCACAGTTGAAACCTTACCATACGCTATCAGCTGTTTTCTCTCACCCTCCTATTGTTGAACTGGCTAGTCCCTATTCTCCTCAACCAGAAAAGATCCTTGAGAGAAGGATTCAAAAAGTAAACAAGACTATCCCTCAAGTTCTTATACAGTGGAGTCAGTTACATAAGGAGCAGGCTACATGGGAAGATTACAATGCTTGGCTCATCAGATTTCCTACATTTCTTCCTTGAGGTCAAGGAAGCTCTTAAGGGGGAAGGACTGATGGGTAAGCAGAAGTGAAGAGCTTTGAGAAGTAGTACGTTGAGCTGAATGAAGAATACATGGTGGTTTTGTTAGTTAAAAGAAAGACTGAACAGAGTTTTTAAGATATGCACTTAATTCCCTGTCTAGTTTTAATTAGAGTTTTCAGTATTTACATAATTAGCTAGTCCATAGTTATTGGTTAGCACTTTGTCCCTAAAGTTAGTTATGTAATTTTGTCTTCTTGTGAGCTCGGCACTGCTATATGCTGTACGAATCTCTTCCATTTTCATCAATCTGAATTATCAAATATTTAGCCCTAGTTAGTTCTCTTAGCAGCTTCCTTTTTCCTTTTATTTTCTAGCAAATTTTTCGGATTGTATCAGAATCACAAAATCATGAAACTCAATAAAATAAAATATATAAAAAACACGTATACTAACGTATTAAGGTCCTACGTCTAATAATTAGTCCTTTTCCCCTCTTTTTTTTTTTTTTTTTGCTTCAACGTTTTAATTCTGTTTTTGGGAACCACTTCTCCTCTGCTTCGCTGAATCAAAGGACCAATGGATAGAATTCAAAAAATGTGATAGTAATGTGTTATTAATTAATGAGGATTTGTTGAAGTATAGAAATTAATATAAAGTCTTTTACATGTGTGTTTTTTCTTCCTTGTTATTTTATTGTGTTAAAAATATAATTATCATGTGGCAATATTTTTTAAAAATTACACATGTTATTAGTTAATTTGCCTATTTAATACTTCACTAACAAGCTGGGTGATTCACACACACACTCTGATAAATACAAGTGTTCACTAGATAGACTTTTGTCAAGTTAAAGTGTATATCTGGTCACTAGTTAACTTAGAGTGTCTAACTTACAAAATGTGTCAAGTTTAAGGGATATCTAGGTATTTGCCTATTCTTTTTGAGTAGCGAGTTACCATAACAAACTGCAATAAAATATATGAAAATTAAAGTTCTTGTAATGTAATAATATATAAATTACTCTTAGTAAAAGATTTAAATTATCTATTACTAACTTTTATCCAGAATAATCTTACCGATCTAACATACTATTTCCTCCGTTCACTTTTACTCGTCCATTATACGAAAAATAGATTTTTACTTTTACTTGTCCATTTTAACATAAATAATTTTTTTTTTTTTTTATTTTACCCTTAACATTGACTATTAATTTCTCTTGAGACTGACGGTAAGCTGAATTCTACTCATTTGTTGACTTACCTCCCCTTGGGAGAAGAATACTCAATATGGACAAGGCAAACAGTTCAAATGATTGCAGCACTCATGGGGATCTGGATACTGATCTCATTTGATGTCAAAGGAGAACAACTGCACATGGTTTTGAAGCAAGTAGAGATCATGCAGAAGTTTAATCTTATTGTTTTTCTTTTTTTTTTCTTTTCTCATTTTAGCTAGCTTAAACTTTGAACATGATGTGGCTTTCATAATTGATGTTTTGAGCATATGGAGAATGAAGATTGAAGAGTAGTTGGAGATTGAAGAATAAAAAAATCAAGGAGAACTTTTGTATTTGATCAGGAGCGGCTCAACCATATCGGAGGCCTAAGGCCAAACTCTAATGAGGGGCCTTAACTTTTAAAAAAATTATATATATTTATTTATCTAAAATTTATTTTTCTAGCTTTTTGAGACGCAAAATTACTAATAATTTTTTTATTATCAATATCTTCTAATAATTCTGTTTCAATTGACAATATAGCTACTCTGTTCAATTTTTCTTGAGGCATTGTTCATCTTAATTAGGTAAGACAATTTCAATTTTGAGAAATTTCTTTCGGATGAAACATAAATACCAATTAAATTCTAATAAAAATTTTAAAAGACACTTTATATGGATGAAATATTAATATCAATAAAAAAGTATGAAAAGTAATAAAAGATAGAAAGATAGAACCTGATTTAAGAGATGGATAACTTGATTTTAAAATAATTTTCGCTCTTCCAAAATCCACAATTCAAAACTTGAAAAGAAATCCAAAGTATATCTTTGGCTCTTTTTTCCCTCTTAAAATAGTGTCTGATCAATTGATTTTGAGCATATAGAGAGAATGAAGATTGAAGAGTTTAGTTGGAGATTGAAGAATAAAAAATCAAAGAGAATTTGTGTTTGATAAGTGATGAGTATTAAGGAAAAGTTAAACAAAGAGTAAGAAAAAATTAAAAAGTTAAATATAAAGTACAATAATTTATTAGAGAAAAGATATATGAGCTACATTTTTGGTATGAAAATCACGCGTTCCTAAAATATTGCGTTTATGAATAGTACTTTACATCTTTCTATCACTAATTTTTATTATTCTCTCTCAATCCCAAACAGTGACCTCTTTGTCCTTTTTATGTTTTTTTTTTTTTTTTTTTTTTTTTTTCCCATTTTTATGCTAACAAGGTAGTCGTGGTAATTTTTTTTTTACTAAACTACTAGATAAAAGAAAATACTACATAGTATAAAATAATGTGGGGCCCCCATAATTGTGGGGCCCTAGGCAATTGCCTATGTGGCCTATAGGTTGAGCTGGCTCCGTATTTGATAAGTGATGAGTATTGAGGAAAAGTTAAAAAGTGTTGAGAAAAAGCTAAAAAGTTAAATATAAAGTGCAGAGAAAAGATGCATGAGCCACATTCTTGGCATGAAATCATATGTCCCTAAAATATTGCCATTATAAATGGTATTTCCCATCTTTCTCTCGCTAATTTTTTTTATTCTCTCCCAACCCAATCCCAAACGGTCTCTATTCCCCTTTTTATGCTTATTTTTTGCTGATTCCCTTTTTTATGGAAACAAGATAGTACGCGATGTTTTTTTAAAAAAAATACTAGATATTTAAGAAAAAAGGACACGTATAAAATAATGTGGGCCCCCCATAATTGTGGGGCTGCGGCAATTGCCTGCGTGCAATGCAGTCCTCGCTCCCGACGAGCCAAATAGCGAGCTATTTCCTATAGCTTTAAATTGCAGATATTTCAGCCTTTTCCGTTAATAAAATTAGCTAGAATGCTCCATGCCTATTAACATATTAAAAAAACTATAGTTTCTCAAATCATTTTCCAAAATTTTGAAAATGCTAATAGTCAGTATTATAATAAATATATACTTTATTTATTATTTTTTAAAAAGAAAATGTAAAGTCCATTACGTACATATAAACGCGAACAAGGGAGTATTATTCTATCCTCTAGGTTGTCATAACTTTAAAAGAGTTATTTCTGGTTTAAATAAAGTTAATCTAGTGGCTTACAAAATCTAGGCATTGTTAGGGCACAGAGCTTATTTAACGGAGTACAAAAAGATGGGTCAATTTTATTAATTTCCCAAAGTCACCACTTGTTAATTTACCTGCCGCCCTTTTTCATTTCACATTCACAACATACGCTTAGTGTGGGCCTTTTAATTATCAAAGCATAAATGTGCTTAAAATCGAAATAAGAATCGTAGTTTTTTTAATTGAATATGCGATAATTTTTGGATTAGTGATTAGGGAGTTTTGACTCACCCCAAAGTTATATTTTTAACACTTTGACCCCAAGCTTTATTTTTACACTTTGCTCCCAAGTTTTATTTTTAACACTTTAACCCCAAGCTTTATTTTTTACACTTTTCCCTCAAGTTTTATTTTTAACACTTTGACCCAACCCATATAAACCCTACTGCAGCCAAAAACGTGCCAAAATTTCTCTTTTGCCTCGCGCCGTTTCCACCATTTTTGGCTCTTCTTTTCTTTCGTTTCTTCTTCTTCTTGCTTCTTGCTTCTTCTTCTTATTTTGTCGCTTTTCTTATTCTTCTTCTTCTTCTTCTTCTTCTTCTTCTTCTATCATCATCATCATCTTGATCGGATTTTGCTCAAGAAAGAAAACAAGACCACCTGATTTTGCAATTTTTTTACTGGATTTCATTCGTGTAACACTGGGAATTACTTCATAACTCATTCCATTGTTCTGCTTTCTTCTTCTTCTTTTTCTTCTTCTTCTTCTTCTTCGTCCGCCATTGTTGCTCAAGAAAGAAAAAAACGTGACCACCCGATTTTGCAATTTTTTGATCGGATTTTGTCATGTAGCACCGGCAATTACTTCATAAGTGTTTTCCGCTCATTTGGTAACTACAACAATGCTGTTTTATTTCAATTTTTCACCTGGGTATAAATCTATTGATTTTCCAACAACTTACAGTAGCCCACTTGTTGCAACAACTCAACGATTCGTTAGAGTCACTTTCGCTTTTTCTCGAAATGTAACCAAAAATCGAAGCTTCTTCCAAACTGATTATTGACTGCCGCAACAAGTTGTATAATTGTTGCAATGTGTGTTCCACTTATTGCAACAACTCAACTATCTGTTGGAGTCGCCTTCTTACTTTTGTCCGAAACGTAACCCAAAAATCAAGTCAGCTTTCAATAGATTATCGATTCTGTCACAATGTTGTATAGTTGTTGCAACAGTTCCACTTGTCGAATAACCAACTATTCTGTTGGAGCGTCTCGCTTGTCCGAAACAACTCCAAAAAATCGAAGCCGTTCAACAGACATTGACTTGCCGCAACAAGCGACATTTGCCGCAACAAGTAATACACTTGTCATAATTAACTCGACATAATCTCGTCGACATCTTTCAAATAATTAAACATTACCCCAAAAAATCAAGCCGACTCAACAGATTAGTGACTTGTTGCAACAATTTTATTACCCGTCGCAACAAGTAGTCCACTTGTTCCAACAAGTCAATAATCTCTGTTGGAACAATTGCCGTTGCAAATGCTTTCATTTTTGTTATAGATTGGTACGTACCTCGCGACCAAATTTTTTGTTAAACAAAATATCTTCAGTACCTCGAACACCACTAACGGGGGACTCAATAACAATGTGGTCGATTGCCACGGTGAACGGATTCTAGAAGAACAATCGATATTTGGCGATGGAAGTGGTAGTGACACGCAGGAGACGATAGCGACGACTATCCAAAGAGATGTTATGTTCGATGATTTTGTGAACCTAATCATCACCTATTGCGAATTAACTTCAGGAACTGTAAAAGATATTGCTATCACTTACATGCATGCCTTTGAAAATCGCAGGGTCTTGCCATTTAAGATAACCGATCGTGTTCGTTTGCTTATTTGAATGATGTAGCTAGGCCCATTTTGGGGGTATACGTTGTTGGAAGCCCGAGGGGTATAGAACCACATTATCTCACATCAACAAGATGTATACAACGATGAATTAGACGGGGTGGATATGGATATCCTTGGGAGCACGGAAGTCAATACCCGATTCTATACCCGAAGTCAAGGAAGAATACAAAATGGGCACTACACAATCAATATGCTTCAGCCATGTTCAAGATGATGAAACATGTTTTTCTTTATAAAGAAATGTCATTCAAGAACAAGGAAGAACTAGCCACTTGGTTGAAACTTGCTTGCTTGAAGAAAGATTTTTAATCAAGAGTTGATTAATTCGCGATCGCTGAGACTGAGTGATGAGCAACACCGAGTGCAAAGCTGTGGTCGAGGTCGTGAAGCTTTAAGTTCTCAAGGATTTTGTATCGTAACTCACATAAAGCATCACACACGTGGGTTCTAATCACATTATTTAGCTATAATCCACACGCTATCGCGAAAGTCATTGGTGAATACTTCAAAGATGTTTCCTTTACTAAAAGGCCCATCTACAAAAGATATTGAAATAATCAATCCGCATGCATTTGGGTCAAGTGTGTTATCGAAGGTTGAAGTGGCATGGAAATTGCAAAGGTTTCTGGCTATGGGGACACACGAAAGCAAGTAGGACATGCGGTTTGATGCTGCACTGCTATATGCTTCGTTCGCAAAATCCAAGAAGTAAGATCAAGATTGAAGCGTCGATGAAAACGTGGAAGTTCAAGTACTTTTTGTAGCCTATAAGGCTTGGATGCTGGTTTTGCGCAAATGAAAAGTCATAGTCAATACGGACATTCTTGGCGAGCACGAAGGATGTTGTTGTCGTATACGCAATGCACAAGACGCGGAGAATCATATTTTTCCAAAGGGGCATTTTTTGTAGTGGACAAGAGCGATTGCTTCAGATGAAATATTTTTTTGAACAAATGAAGGTATATAGGTGATACCTCGAGGTGTACAATTTCGATACATCCAATAAAAAAGGCGGTTTCAATTGTCTTCCCTACAAGTCATTATGATTTTGCACGAGGCACCTAGGGGAAAATCGGTGAACCACCTTTTCACAATGTATGTCGTAACTCAATTTATAAAGCAGCAAAAGCGTACAATATTGATGTCTTCAATGACCATTTCAATCAAATCAGAGATTTGGTTCCTGGGGCCGCCGAACATCTTGAACGCAGCGGATTCCATTAGATGGAAAGCCAGGTATTCTCGCCCCGGAAATAGGTATTTGCACATTTTTTTCCAACAAGTAACGACTGCTACAACCAATAGGTAACTTGTTGCGGCGTATGTCGTACTTGTTGCGATTTTTGACAATAAATCCTCAGCCCTCAACCATGTTCCAACACAATATGTTTGTTTTGTCGCATAATTTTATGACGACAAACGCTTTAATCGCTAACTCAATGTTCAATGTCAAGAGAATTTCCCATTGACGCTTCATTTGATTCCATAAAATGGGAGGTTTAATGAAATTTCATGAGATAAGCGTATGGAGTCTACCACCAACCATCTTTGTTCCCTTAATGGAAAAATATCAAAATTAATAACTCGCATGCTGTCTACCCATCAAATTGCCAACTACAAGTTCAAAGGTCATTCATTAATGCTCAATGGCATTTAACCGCAGCGAAGATCTTGTACTTTCAGAGTTTTTGACCTCGACAAGACTACATCTACATGCTATGGCAAACACGCTTTATGTCCAATATGGTGAAGACTTTGGAATATGATTACGACTAATGCTATCTCCATGGCTAAAGTGAGAATTACACATCAAAGATAACGGAGAAAATGAATCCTTGCGTCAAGAATCTTCGGGAAGTTCCTATGAGATTTTAGAGAGAGAAATACTAATTCGCATGTTGATCCTAGCAAACCGAAGAAGACGGACAAAAGAGGCGTGGAATCGGGGAATCACTGCAACGGAGAAAAACAAATGCTCCATATGCAAAACACTGCCATAAAAACCACATGCCCAAACTAAATCGTCTTCAGTTGTTAAATTTGTAATGTCTGTAATAATAATTACTATTGTTTGTGTTTGTGAAATTAGATTTTATGACATTTTTATGTTGTTTCAAGTAGTAAAATTATTTAAATGATATGTTGATCTTGCTCAAATCACCAACAAAATATGTGGTTTTGCAATTTCGGGATGCGCTTTCCACCAAGTAAAATTCTCGTCAAACAACCGTAACTTGTTGGGATTTTGCCAAATCAAAGAATCGAACTTGTTAAAGAACTAACTTAACTTGGTTCCAACAAGTGACATGACTTGTTACGTAAGTCTTAAGTTGTTTTGAGTTTTACAACAAATGAATGAGCTTTGCAAAAGTCCCTAAGTCGTTTCATCCAACAAACGGAACGAGTTGTTTCATCCAACAAGTGATATGACTTGTTCAATGTAGCCTATGTTACCGCTGCAACAATATGTACTTGTTGCAACAAAGGTGCGAATCGCCGCAATGTATTATGCAATTGCTTAATGATACGTACTTGTCAACATGTTATAACTATCGCAATGTATTATGCAATTGTCGCAATATATCATGAAATTGCCGTAACATATCATGAAATTGTCGGAACAACTAGATATAAGTCACATATGTTTAGTTATTACCGTAGGGAACCAACGATATTTAGTGTTAAACAAAGGATTCAATGATATTTAATGATCAATATATTTATCACTAACATCCTTAATGGATTGGATTTAATTTCATTGATTTGATGGGAAATTCTAAGCGTATACTTTCCAAATCGAGCGATCGTTAGTGTAATTTGATGAGAACTACTTGATTCACTCCATATTTAGGTGTAAACAACGAAACCAATGATATTTATTGTTTACTAAATGTTCTAACCAATTTGATGGCATTCTGAGTCGTGACATATGATCAACTAAGCGTATACTTCCAAATCGAGCTCGTTGGTGTAATTTGATGAGAACTACTTGATTCACCCATATTTAGGTATAAACAAAGAAAACCAATGATATTTATTGTTTACTAAATGTTCCTAACCAATTTGATGGTATTCGAGGTCGTGACATATGATCAACTAAAGCGTATACTTCCCAAATCGAGCAATCGTTGGTGGTAATTTGATGAGAACTACTTGATTCACTCCATATTTAGGTAAACAACGAAAACCAATGATATTTATTGTTTACTACATGTTCCTAACCAATTTGATGGTATTCTTAATGACATATGATCAACTAAGCGTATACTTCCAAATCGAGCGATCGTTGCGTAGTTTCTTGATGAGAACTACTTGATTCACCCATATTTAGGTGTAAACAACGAAAACCAATGATATTTATTGTTTACTACATGTTCCTAACCAATTCGATGGTATTCTCGAGTCGTGACATATGATCAACTAAGCGTATATTTTTCAAATCGAGCGTATCGTTGGTGTAATTTGACGAGAACTACCGATTCACCCATATTTAGGTGTAAACAATGAAACCAATGATATTTATTGTTTACTAAATGTGAAGCTTTTAAAACAGGTTACTCATCCGTTATATACGATAATGCACTTGTCATAACATATTATGAACTTGTTGCAACAACTAACCCATCCGTTGCAACAGATTACAAACTTGTTGCAAACGTATGGTTTAGTTGTTGAATTTCTTCAACAATTGAAAGATTCGTTGCAACAACCGACCTATCCGTCTGTTGCAACAGCACAAACTTGTTGCAACATTATAACTTGTTGTAACTTCTAAAACAAAGAAGTAGATTTATCGCAACAACTAACCCATGTTGTAACCAACTTGTCTGCGTTTGCAACAAATTTACATCTTGTTGCAACAACTCCACTCATCTATTGTAATGCATTACAAACTTGTTGCAACAAACATGGTTAGCCGCTGTAACTTCTTCAACAAAGAAGTAGATTTGTCTAACAACTAACCCATATTGCCAACAATCGAACCATGCAGAATACGTATTACCAATCATGGTACAACAACTTAATATCCGTTGCAACATATTAAAAACATGTTGCACAATGTATCAGCTTTGTCATAGCCTTCTTCAACAAATGTTAGATTTTGTGACTTGTTTAAAACTAACAAAACCATCGAACATAATGTATCAAGACAACTTAAATAATGAACACCTAATATATACTTAATAAAATGTATTAGAAAAGTACTGAACACCTAATATATACTTAAATTACATAATGTTATAAAAAAAATCTCCTAATATATACTTAGATTGTTCAACAGGCCACATTTTGGCTCCAAAAAAAGTAAAATCAATGAATTGCTTATCAACCCATCTTAGGGCTCCAACACCTTTCAATGACATGTAACGCCCATCTCCATTGCATCCTCCCTACAGAAAGTTGTTTTTGCACGATTAGACTTTCGGTTTTGTCACAACAGGCCGCAAGCAAAGCCTCTATAAAAGCAATTGACCACGAACCACATGCCTTTAATAGTGACATTGCGGGGAGATTTTGTAGCCTATTGAATTCCCACGATTCATTGAAAGTAACTTTGCAAAGGTGTTGGTGCGAACATTCCACTCGTTGCAATAACTGGGCCACAATTCCATTACCTACCCATGAAACAAAAGAAATCGATTCTTCATAGACAGAACGTTGTAGCCATACACATTTACCACTCTTTCAATCATGAACTCGAGAGTGACAAAATGCGCGACATTAATATTCATCACTCTAAACCCTTGCACTAGCCCACGTGTTAGCTCCTGTAGGGACCGACACCCCTACAATAGTCGACCATATCATCATCCCACTTGAATTCAAGCAAGCTCCAACTCCTTCGAGGCACTACATTTGAATCGTACTCTCTTTGTCAAATCGCTGGCACTTCTCGAAGGATACGTTGTCGTTAAAGTTGAGGTCCAAGATTATGTCGGTGGAATCATAGTACTCTAGAAAATTGATTTGCCTCATACACATTAGAAGCAAAGACTTCATCTACATACTAAAGTAAAGTAGTAAAACAAGTAGTACTTGCCATCAGACTAACAACATTATCTACTTGTTGCAACAACTAGTTAACTGTGCAAAAGTATTCAACAAAATAAAAGAAATCACAGTAACAAATGAAGTTAACTTGTTACAAAGACATTATCTACTTGTCAGTTGCAACAACATACCGAATTAGATAGATATATACAAGTGCTGAAACTTACCCAATCCTCCCACCAAATTTCCATGCTTGTCATAGCCTTGAAGTCTCCACGTCTCCAAATTCATGCATCGAGTACACGGTTCTCCCACTCTTTTGGACTTGATTGGCAGCCTTAACCTTTTCTTTATTCGGGGTACGTACATGCTTGAAAATGTCCACCTTCTTTAGCACTTTTGGCCCAACACAAGAGGAGTCTCAATTGACTTATCGAGAGTAGCAACATCTTCTTGATCTAACCGATGCAAGTTGCCTTGGCAATTGCTTTTACCCTCCTCCGAATACGAAAAGGAGTATAAGGAGGAAAGATTCTTGATGGATTGATACCCCTCTTGATATCAACCTCGCATAGAAGTGTTTGTGGTTTTTGGGCCGCACTAATTCCTCCACCTTTCTAATCAAATTATCCATTTTGTCCTTGCAAGTGGTGCACTCACAAGACACGAGGGCACCTTTAGAAGTACGGCACCAACATCAGCAAATCTTCTACCACTCAATCCACCACCACTAAAATTACCACCAAATTCGAAAATCACTCAATCCAGAACTCGGAGTAAATCCACCAATATTAGCATCATCATCTCTTAATTTTTCCCAAAGAATACTTGTCAGACATCATCACCAAGTCCACCACCACCACCACCAACAACATCAATAAACAACACCACCAACAAGATCAACACCAACAAGATCAAAAAGAACATCACCACCAAGACCAACAACACATGACCACCAAAGAACATGACCACCACCACCAAATACAACATCATCAACCCTAGGTGATGGTTGTCACTCAGCCTAATTCCCTTTGAACCCATCAATCAATCTGTCAGCACAAATTCTTCGGGCACAAAGCTGACAAGGCAAGTGGCATCTCCAACTCTCTTATTGTCAGGACAAGCCATGGGTTCACAACCTACAACAAGAAAGTAGATATATCATAACGGTGCTAAATCATAAAAAAATAAAACCTATTTAAAATAAGTTATCAAAGTTGTTGCAAAAGGTTACACATCCATTGACAATGTCCAACAAATAGGTAACTTGTTGGTAACAGTATCTTATCTGAAATTTTCCAAATGTATGGGTAACTTGTTGCAACTTGATCATCCGTTGGATATTGTACAACAAATTAGTAATTTATTGCAACAGACATTGTACTTGTTGTAAAAACTTACCGAACGGATCTCAAGTTATCAAATTAGCAAATAAAAATTTCATGTTGCATGTGGTACTTGTTGGAAATTGTCAACTTGTTGTAACAGGTTTATCATCCGCTGACATTTTCCAACATGGGGTAACTTGTCAAAGAGTTACTCATGTTGTAAAAAACTAGTCGTTAAATGCATTATCATAGGTAACTTGTTACAAAAATTATCTAGTTGACATTGTCCAACAGATGGGTAACTTATCAAAGAGTTAGCATCCGTATAAAAAACTAGTTTCATGTTATAACTGGTAACTTGTTGCAAAGTTAATTATTGTCATTTTCCAACAAACTTGTCAAGTTACTCATCATCGTTGTAAAAAATTAGTTTCATGTTATAACAGATTCATCTATTGGGTAACTTGTTGTAACAATGTTAATTATCTCATGACATTTTCCAAATCGAATGGGTAACTTGTCATAAGAAAGTTACTATCCGTTGTAAAAAACTAGTTGCATGTTATAACAAATTTATCTGTTTGGTAACTTGTTGCAACATGTTAATTATCCGTTGGACATTTTCCAATGATGCATAACTTGTTGCACTGATGTACGTGTTGTCAGCGCAGATTATAAAAGTTGTTGCAACACCTAGTCATCTGTTGTGTTCTAATGCTTACAAATTACTTGTGGGGTTGAAAAGGTCAACACTCAATTTTGTGTTGTTCCCGGCAACAGAGCCATCTAAGAATTCTTGATAGATAACTTCTTCGAGTATTCCTTGACTTGATGCACCGAGGTGAGGAATGGCTTCAAATGCCCAAGCCTAGAAAAAAAGATGCCATCAAAAATCAAAATAGTGATTGAAATAATAATTAAAAAAAAAAAAGGTAAAACATTGAAGAAAATTTACCATGAAAGCCCAAGGGAAGCCATATAGGTTTTGTGTCTTCCCCGTTGGCTTCAAATCCTTCATCAAATATTCAACAGTCAAGCTAAAGCTTTTAAAACCCCAGGCATAGTTGTTGAAGGCATCATAGTCCTCAGCAAGTTTAATCAATCCAAGCAGTATGTTGTAGTTTACATCTCTTGCCCAAAGAACACTGTGCACAAACCAAACTAAGCACAGTGCCTCCTTATGCTTTTTTGAGAAAGTTTTGGACTCCAAATCTTGCAACAATTTCTTTTGAGTGTAGCTCTTTCCCACTAAGTTTACCAAAGAGACATCATTCTTAGCTTTGGAACCCTTCGCTTTCTTAGGTGTCCTGGTCCGGCCGGCTTGGTTAATACAACAATAGGAAGAGGCTCACAAGGATAACATCTCAATCCGGTAACTATGGCAAACTCCTTCATGCCAAAGCAAACCGGCATGCCACAGTAATTGATCCAAATCTCATCCTTTCTATCACAAATAATCTTACGCTTCAAAAGCTCAGAAACCATTGTCATTTGAAATCCGGCATCGGTATCTTTAGGAAAATCTAAATAGAGCCCAAAGCAAATAGCCCTAAAGAAATTCTCCAACCCCCGCGTCGCCGAGAATGCCCCGAAGGTGTCAAAGCCTTTGCCCATGGTTGATCTAACCACAAAATCACCGACAAATCCTTATTTCCATTCAAAGCATCGTCACACCGTACTTTTCAATGCTGAAACTCTTGACGACCTCCTCAATCGAAGGTCTATTGGGATCTGTGGCAATACTAGAAGACTCAACAAGATTGGCATCCACATTATGTTAGAAGACTCAACAAGATTGGCATCCACATTATGTTTCCTTTTTCTTCTTAACTCGGCCAAGGTCTAAACTGTTGATTCTTCTTCTTCTTCATTATCATTTTCAGTTTCTGCATCTTCTTCGCCTCCTTCATCCCCTTCATCTCCTTCTTCTTCACGTACTTCTTCTTCATCTCCTTCTTCTTCATCACCTTCAACATTTTCTTCATTTTCTTCATCTCCTTCAGCAGATTTTTCATCATCTTTTCACTTTCTTCTCTAGTTTTTTCACTTTGTCCATTTTTATCACTTTCTTCTTCATGCCCAATAGAGGTTTCGTGGGTTCCTCTCTTTCTGAAGCCCCAGTTTCACTAACTCTTTCCTCATTTGTTGATTGACAAATAGCAGTCACAAGTTTATCTAATGGTGTTTTCACCTTAGCTCTTTTACTACTTTCTCCCTCAGTTGGTTTCTCTCCTTTTCTTTTAACTGGAGCCATTTTATCTACACACAGGAGATAGAAAAACAGCTTTAATTGGTTAGTGCAACATTCAAAGTAAAAAAGGAAAAGGAATATGTTGCAACAAGTAATCAGTTGTTGCAACAGATTAAGAATATGTTGCAACAAAATACGAAGCTGTTGCAACAAAATACGAAGCTGTTGCAACAAAATATGAAGTTGTTGCAACAACTTATTACTTGTTGCAGCAGAATCTTAAGCTGTTGGAAATAGAAAAACAGTAGCAACAGCTTAGCAACTGTTTTGATTTTTTACAACAGCTTGTTAATATGCTGCAACAACTGCTTCAGTTGCTGCAAAAACCTCAACAATTGTTTTGATTTTATCCAACAGCTGTTGGATAAAATCAAAACTTTTCCTAAACCATACCATGACAGCAACAACAACAGCAAAAACATCTAAATTTAACTACAGAACACCTATATTTCACTACAAACACACAACCATCACAAATCTCACTCACAACTTAAACAAAATACACAAATAGGATTTTTTTTAACCATGCAACCTCGGCAGATGTTTGCAACTGTCAAAAAAGTGCTGAATTTGCTGCAACAACAGCAACAACAACAGCAAAAACATTTAAATTTAACTACAAAACATCTATATTTCACTACAAACACATAACCATCACAAATCTCACTCACAACTTAAACAAAATACACCAAACCATGCAACCTTAGCAGATGTTTGCAACTGTCAAACAAGTGCTGAATTTGCTGCAACAGGTAACCTCAGTTGTTGGAAAACATCAACAAAATTGCAAGCCTTTTTTTTTTTTCGAAACAACAAGGAGAAGAAGAACAAAAACAACACCAAAAATCATAATTTCACAACCACAACCACTATTTACAAACTCACAAACCCCAACAAGTGCAACAAATACACGAAACTACAATAAAACAAACAACATTCAAGAAAAACCCATGCTCTTCTTCATCTTCTCTAACCAAAATCATCATTTTCACACTCTGATTTCAAAACCCTAACTTTTGAACCAAGTGAAAAAAAAAAAAGTTTACCTGAGAATGAATAGAGAAGCAGAGAGAGAGAGAGAGAGAGAGAGAGAAATGAGCAGCAGCAACAACAACAATGGAGAGAGAGGAACAAACAAAGAACAATGGTGGTCGCCGGTCTCCGATTTTTTTGCAGAACGGAGAGAGAGAGACAGGACTGGAACTGTTTTTTTTTTTTTTTTTTTGAAATAAGATGAACAAGTAGTTGGGGTCGTGGGGGGAAGTGGGTTGGAAGGAGTTTTTGTATAATGTATGTGGGTTGAAAGAAATTTTTGTATAATGTGTATGGGCTTTTATGTATTTTGTAAAAGATTATAAGTTTTAAAAATTATAATTCAGTCCCAATTTTAGTTAATCACATTTTTAAGACAAGTTTGACCTTGGCTGGTCAAACTTGTCACCATTTCTAATTATGAAACTTTTTTGTCATCATAAGTTAAATCTTCCCAGTTAGTAGGGTATTTCTGTTATTAATGGAGAAGAAAAGTCTATTTAGAAATCTGTTTACTTTTCCCCCTCACGCTTTGATCATAGAAACTCAAGAACTTCATACAACTCTAGCTTAGAAAATTGCAACCAAAGAAAATAAAATTTTCAAAATGGGTTTTCTGATAATTACACTTCAAATAATCGACTTCATGGCTTGGTAAGTGCAGTTCTCTTTGTCCATTCTAGTGCTGTTTGGTAAAAATTTGAAAATTGTGCATGCAAATCTTGTCAAGTACTAGTAGTAAAGAGGCGGCAAAATTTTATCTTTGAAGCTTTCATATTAGTGCTGATTATTCTTTTTAGAGATAATGATACAAAACACACCTTAACTATCACTTTTTCACGAGTTTCACACCCAACTGTCAGTTGTTCCTTTTCACACCTAGTTGAGTAGGTGGTGATATTTCTGGTAGGAAAAGGAAACAACTAATAGTTGACCTAGTTAGCTTCAAGGTGTGTTTTTAATATATATGGTGATAGTTTAGGTAAGAAAGGAGAACAACTGATAGTTGGGGTGAACTCGCGAAAAAGTGATAGTTCAGTGTGTTTTTGACCATTAACTCTCCTTTTTACCATTATACATATTTACATGATTCTGCCTATTCTTCTTATTTTTCATGTACGCCATTGTGTATTATTCATACTGTCGTTTTGATCTTGAGCTACCAAATTTGCAGGCCTGTTCTTGCTCTGGGCTATCCTCTGTAAGTCTGGGGAACTCCCCATTACTTACTTTCTCTTGTCCTTTACAAGCCTATATTGCAAATAGATTGACAAAGGCACTTTTTCTTTAAATATCTATTCCATATCACTTGTTTCAACCTGATATATATATATATTGTTGTCAACTTATACCATTGCCATATATCATCAGAGACGATCCAAGATTTAAACTTTGTGGGTTCGAGTTTGAACTTCTACCACACCCCATTTGATTTAATGGTTTTGGAATCTATTATTTGTACTTATTTATTAGAATTTTTCAGACATACAAGGTCTGAGCCAAAAGTAATGGGTTAGGACCCGTTACTTGCATGCTAAATTATCCCCTGCATGTCACCCACTTCAACACCCGACCAAATAAATAATCTAGTAAATGATTTCCTAGAGAAAGAATGAATTTTTTAGGGGAAGCATTTTATATTTGCCATATTTTCTCCATAGTGAATGCACCCAAAGCCATATCAGAATTTCAAGTATTGAATACTTTGATTGTCCAATTTTAGTTACTGGGGATGTATTTGTGCTTCTTTCACTGGTAATGTTCACCAATGCTCTTGTGGAATGCAGATGTGCTTCAATCCGAGCAATTGAGACTGACTCCAAGTATCACATAAGGAAGCTAGTCACATACTGGACCATCTTTTCATTTGTTTCTCTATTCGAGCGCATAATTGAGAAACTTATCGAATGGTAATGTGGTGTACTTTTAGCTGGCTGTATTAAAAGGGGCATAAAGTTGTCAAGTGTTCCTTTTCTGACCCTCTTCAACTCATGTGGAAATAGGAACTCTTTGCAATATTGACACTTAATTATTAGATTAACTTCCAATAAGTCATTGGGCAAGTTTTCCGGTGTCTTCAAGAAATAAGAGCAAATTCTGCCATTAATGGTTAACGAATTTATGATATTCTCAATTAGTGGTCTCATTTAACAAGCATTTCTACTTGATACTAAACCAAAAAGGATAAGTATATGCTTCATACGCAAATTCTTGAGCTTGAGTTATCAGAGGGAAGTGGCGTGTCGTCGACCGAAGCCACCATAGCCGAGCTAGACCCGTGAGAAACCATGGCCGCAAGTTCACGTTCTTCCAAAACAAGAGAAGACCGAGCCTCAGTGAATGGTGGGAGCGGCTTTGCATGGCGAATTTGTGTCCCAACCCCTTTGTATGCATCGGAGACCCGAGACCGCTGAAGGACAAGGCGCCTATTCGTCACGGAGCCCCAACGTTTTCGCCGATCGGCAAGGCTCTTCGAGACGTTGACAATAAAGTGAGGCATCGGGAAAATCCTCCATACGAGTCATCGTGAATTCTTGTTCGAGAGTCACCGCACGAGAAGTTTGATGATCTTGGAAGATATCACGTGGCAGTCCCTAAGCCTCCATGGCAAGAGCATCCGGTTCGAGGATAGTGTTTACCGTATCATTCGAAATCGTCGAATAAATCCATCAAGCACGGTGGCGTCAATAGTGGTCCATAATTCAACTTCCTCATCAGTTTTGGGAGCCGGCTTCTCCTTACCCATAGATGGAGGAATGATGTGATGAAAGACCCTGTGAGAACGAGCATGAATTTTGAAAAGCTCGGCCCATGTACCATATTGTGAGTTTTCCATCTCAAGAGTAACAGAGATGTGATTCTTGATATTGGAGACCGCGAGGGCCGGGTGGAACGTGGGCTTAGCCGGGGTGGTTGGTGCGTCGGCCATGGGAAAAAAAGGAAGGGGGCGACGGCTTAGGGAGGAAAAAAAAATAGGGATTTAGGGCGTAGCGGAAGGAGGAAGAAGAAAGAAACCCTATTTTGATACCATGTAAGAAATATTTTCCTTGTCTCCTTTCATTACTTGAATTGGTTTATATACAACATAGGAGAATAATATTCTAACCTAAAATAGGAGATTACACAATATACAAAATATGCTAACCTAAAATAGTAGACTACAAAATCTTCTAATGAATATTTACATATTCTATCACACCCCCGCAAATAAACGGAGGCTTACGAACGCCGAGACCTCCTCGAAAATCTTCAAATAAGACTGTGGTAGTCCGCTTGTGAAAATATCGGCAATCGATAGCGGAAGGAACATGAAGGACACGAACTCCGTTCGCGCGCAACCTTCTCACGAACAAAGTGAATGTCCATTTCAATGTGTTTGGTCGCGATGTTGCACCGGATTTCCCGAAAGATAAATGGCACTCACATTGTCACAATATACCATAGTGGCCTTATGAATAGACAATGTAATTCCAAGAGAAGATTGCGAAGGCTTTCACAGACTCGAGACAACATTAGCAACCCCCCTATACTCCGCCTTAGCACTCGAGCGAGAGGGTAGGTTGGCGTTTCGAAGACCACGATATCAAGTTATCCCCAAGAAAAACACAAGAACGTACGTTGACCGACGTGCGTGTCGTGGGCCCCCCCAATCCGCATCGATGTAAGAAAGAAGATCCGTAATCGAGGACGGATAAAGATGCAAACCATAGTCAAGTGTACCCCCGAATGTATCGGATGATACGCTTAAGTGCATGCATATGAACTCCGTCGCGCGCATGCATGTGTAAGCATACCTGTTGAACAGCATAAGAGATATCCGACCTCGTGAAAGTAAGATACTGAAGGTCACCTGCGAGACTGCGATAGTGAGTCAGGTCATCATAAGGAGCACCCGATGTGCCGCTCACCTTCGGTTTAGTATCAACCGAGTAGAAGTAGCCTTACACGAAGACATCCCGCTCTATCAATGATTTTCGTGGCATACTTGGCTATGCGAGAGAAATAGCCCATCCTTATGTCGAGTGACATGAATGCCAAGGAAATAATTCAAAGGACCCGTATCCTTCATAGCAAATTCCGGCAAAAAGAGCCATAATGGAGCATCGGAGGGGGAATCGAGGAAGCAAGAAGAATAATATCATCAACATAAAGGAGCAAATATGCCATCTCGGACCCCTTTTTGTAGATGAACAAAGAATTGTCGGTCTATCGTTTGAAAAACCAAGAGAAGAGACATAATCCGCAAAACGCTTGTACCATGCTCTCGGGCCTCGCTTAAGCCCATATAAGGACTTACGGAGTAAACATACATAATCCGGATGAGTGGGATCTCGAAACCTAGAGGTTGATGCATATACACCAAGTTTCTGGAGCTCACCGTGTAAGAAAGCATTCTTGACATCTAGGCACGAATAGGCCACCTCTTTGATAGGGAATAACCGAGAACTCAGACGGATCGTAGCGGCTTGACCACTAGACCAAGGTCTCACCATAATCAATGCCAACTCCGTTGAGTCTTACCATCACCTATAAGACGGGGCTTTTTATGCCTCTCAAATTCACCATTAGATTTTTCTTTATGAGCGAAAATCCACATAGAACGAATAACATTCACATTAGGTGGACGGGCACCAACTCCCACGTCTTACTTTTAATAAGAGCATCAAATTCATCATTCATAGCCATTTTCCAATTCGGTCGCGAAGGGCGGTCGCAGGGTTACGAGGAAGAGGGATTTCGTAACCATGATATTTAAGTTAAAGAGGCGTTTTGGCTTAAAAAATATCATCGTCGACTCGGTCACCATTCGGGACGGATTGGGAGAAAGGGAAGGCCGGGGTGACGGTGGGGGATCGCCACGGAGGGGATAGGGGGCGTGCTTTGGCCGGGCAAAAAGGGAGTGGGAGTACCGGGCCGGGCCGGGTACCGGCGGGAGGGGACCGGCAGCGGGCGGGGTCACGGTGGGAGGGGGGGTAGGAGAAGCCAAGTGATGCAACCACAATGGGGAAATGCCATCGTCCAAAAACTCATAAGTAATAGAAGTGGGAGAATGTAATTTGGAAAAGGGAAAGACATTCTCATCAAAAATCACGTGACGAGAAATAATGATTTTATGGGACGATAAATCATAACACTTATACCCTCTATGATTCGCGCAGATACCCCAAAAGACACACGGTGTAGACCGGGCTTGCAATTTGTGGATAGTTGGAGAAGGAAAGAGGGATAGCATAAACATCCAAAAACCCGAAAGATGAGTAAGATGGCGTTCGTTGGTAGAGCACTCCGAAGAGGAGAAATGTTACCTAATAATTTACTTGGTAAAATATTAAGAAGATATGTTGCCATTTGTAAGGCGTGATGCGAACGAAGGAGGAGAGAAGCATGTGCAGAAGAGTCCGAGTTATATTATTGATAGAACGGATTTTTCTTTCGGCTTTCCCATTTTGTGAAGACGTATGTGGACAAGAAAGACGAAATGACATCCCATTAGACTCACAAAATTTTTCGATGTGAGCATTATCATATTCCCTCCCATTATCACATTGGACATTTTTAATATGACGTTCAAATTGAGTGTGAATGTGGGTTTTCAAAGCTAAGAATTTCGAATAAACATCGGATTTCTTAGCCAACGGAAAAGTCCATAAAAATTTTAAAAAATCATCCATAAACAGAACATAATATCGATGACCCAATGAACTTAACACGAGAGGTCCACAAATCACTATGAATAATATCAAATGGCATCAAAGTTTCGGAAATAGATGAATCAAACGGCAACCTAATGTGTTTACCAAGAACACAAGAACGACAAATACTAGAAATACTAGATTTATTACATTCAATGCTCTTACGAACCCTAAGACAATCTAAGATAGAATTTCCCGGATGACCCAAGCGAGCATGCCAAAAAGCGAGAAGACAACGCCGCAAAGTTTGATGGAGCCATGGTGGTTGGATATTTGATGTGGTAATCGGATAAAGATCTCCCCGACTATCACACCGCATTAGTGTATCCCCGTCCGAAAAATCCTTCTTAAAACCCATATGGATCAAAATCAACGGTATTACGTAATTATCGGGGAGTAAACTTCCTGGACGTACACTAAATTTTTAATGAGTTTAGAGTACGTAAGACATTTCGTAAGATAAAGGGGGTTCGGGGGAGGCAAACGAGTGTGACCACAACCACGAATTGGAATCGAATGATCATTTCCCACAACAATACCATTATTTTGATTGCTCAAATTAAAATAAGACGAGAGATTATCGTCCGAGGATGTCAGATGGGAAGTGGGTCCGGTGTCCATGTACCAATTTTGGTCGGCGGGTTCAAGGTCATAGTGTGCATTGCGGACTAATGTCGGTTGGAACATATGACCCGGGAGAAGCCACCGCCGCCGGCAGTAGCCGCCGAGGCCGGGAGAGAGGGCCCAAAATACCCCGTGGGCGCCGCGGCGGGATCGGGCGGCGGACGAGCCCAAGAGGTCGCCGGCACGGCGGCGGGAGGAGCCGCCCCGGGCCGGGGTCCGGGGGGACCCGACGCGCGGGCTGGGGACAAACCGGCGCCGACCGCCATCGGGGCCGGTAGTCCATCGGGCCGCCGCCGACCGCCGGGCCGCCGCATCACGCGCCACCGCGATTTTGCCGCCGCCGAGCCGCGGCCCGAGCCCCCCCCCCACGCCGCCGCTTGCACTTTGGCCGCGGGAATTTTTTGATTTCCCTCGGCGTGAGCTTGAGTTATCAGAGGGAAGTGGCGTGTCGTCGACCGAAGCCACCATAGCCGAGCCAGACCCGTGAGAAACCATGGCCGCAAGTTCACGTTCTTCCAAAACAAGAGAAAACCGAGCCTCGCCGAATGGTGGGAGCGGCTTTGCATACGGCGAATTTGTGTCCCAACCCCTTTGTACGCATCGAGACTCGAGACCGCTTGAAGGACAAGGCGGCTATTCGTCACGGAGCCCCAACGTTTTTCGGATCGGCAAGGCTTCGAGACGTTGACAATAGGCGGAGGCATTGGGAAAATCCTCCATACGAGTCGTCGTGAATTCTTGTTCAAGAGTCGCGCACGAGAAGTTTGATGATCTTGGAAGATATCACGTAGTCCCCAAGCCTCCATGGCGTAGCATCCGGTTCGAGGATAGTGTTTAACTGCATCATTCGAAATCGTCGAATAAATCCATTGAAGCACGGTGGCGTCAATGGTGGTCCATAATTCAACTTTCTCATCGCTTTGGGGGCCGCTTCTCCTTACCCGTAGGTGGAGGAATGATGTGATGAAGGACCCCGAGAACGAGCATGAATTTTGAAAAGCTCGGCCCATGTACCATATTGTGAGTTTTCCATCTCAAGAGTAACGTAGATGTGATTCTTGATATTGGAGACCGCGAGGGCCGGGTGGAACGTGGGCTTAGCCGGGGTGGTTGGTGCGTCGGCCATGGGAAAAAAAGAGGAAGGGGGCGACGGCTTAGGGAGGAAAACAAAAAAAATAGGGATTTAGGGCGTAGCGGAAGGAGGAAGAAGAAAGAAACCCTATTCTGATACCATGTAAGAAATATTTTCCTTGTCTCCTTTCATTACTTGAATTGGTTTATATACAACATAGGAGAATAATATTCTAACCTAAAATAGGAGATTACACAATATACAAAATATGCTAACCTAAAATAGTAGACTACAAAATCTTCTAATGAATATTTACATATTCTATCAGTACCCCGAGTAATTACACTTTATGTCTGGATCCATACCCTTATATTGATTCATTGAATTGTGAAAGAATCTTTTTCAAGTGAACCTCAAATTCTTATAACACATTTATTTCAGTTACTCATCTATATTGATAGTTGTATGCCTGTTCTTGCTTGTGTTTCCTAAATTCCCTTTGGTGAGAAGTTGAGGATCCCAAGAGCTACAGAGTTTGTTGAAGCATTTGGGAAAATTGTGCAATATACTTGGTTGAACATGAGAAACTATTCCTGTTGCATATACTAATGTCTTTCCATTTACTTTGGCAGGGGTCCTCTGTGGCCATATGTTAAATTAATTACCATATGTTGGTTGGTAATACCTCAGTTTAACAGCGCGTGTTATTGTTACCAATAACTTATTCATCCATGTTTGCTGGTGAAATTGCACGATGTTGTCATTCAGTTTTATGGGTTTTGCCATATTTACCAACGGGTTCTGTATTTGTGCTTGTCTGTCTACCTTCAAATTGTCACTTACTGGTTTAACAAGCCAATGGAGGATCCATCTCTCAAGAATGAATCATTTCTGGCTATGGCAGAGAGGTATCTTGAAGAAAATGGATCTGATACTCTGGAGAAACTTATTGCAAACAAGGTAGCCAGTTCATTACTAAATTAGAGGCACACTTGTTTGATGTACATCAGCTAGTTATATGAGAATTAACACTGTTAATCCATTTCAGTCACCAAAAGTCAGATTCCCACTGTTATAGAATCAAATGCAAACATATTCCACTGGATCTTTTATAGCAACTTCGGGCTTGACTATTGATCTTTTTAATAGGCATTACCGGTGTACTTATCATGATGTCCTATTTACAGTCCATGGATTATAGTTTGAATCATCATGCAGAAGAGATCAAGCCTACTGATACTAGTGTTGAAGCAGAAGCTCTCACCCCCAACCAGGTTCCTCACCTATTGTTCCTAGCTGCCTGTACTGTATGAAATAATTTTAAACTTCTTGTGGTGCTGCTTTATTGGTGTTTTCACTCCATAACGAGTTAGAGAGCTTCATTAGCAGTTTGAGTACGGATTGAATAGCAGTTTATGATATCATGCACTATTTTTTGAAGCTTATTACAACAGATTCATGAATGCTTCGTTTGCTTAGATGCAGTGTCCCTTCCAACTCATACACTATTAAATGCACATGAGGAATAGGTTATGTGTAACAATATGCAGCTATTAGTTTTCTTAAATAAAACATCGAAAAGTTAATTTTCCTTTGTTGACAACAAATTTTGTAGTGAAAATCATTGTCTGTTCACATGCTTTCATTCCTTTGGATTTCGTAAATAACAATCATAGCACTCCAGAAGAGACAATGTGTAAGCGTCATATTGTTTTTTTCTTTTTGTGTGTAAGGTCATATAGTAATGGGCATGACATAACTTTTGGATTTCTTGGATATCATGGGAACATAGTGGACGATTGTCATTTTTCTTGTTTTATACTTCTTACTACCTTCTTGGCATTGATTTTTCTAATGAAATTTCCTTACATAATCCACACCCCTCCCCCCAATAAAAAAAAATAGACACTATGTGAAGGGGCTAGTCCTGTTTGGGAAGATATCCAAGCGACGGAACAGATGGCAAAACATGAAGCAGCTGAGCCCAAACAGGTAGTAATTTCCAACCCTAGAATGTCCTTGGTTAGTTTTTTGGAATTTATGGGTTGCACTAGGGATCAACTCTTAGCCCATTTTTATTTGCCTTGGTGATGGATGGACTGACGCGGAAAATCCAAGCTTAGATGTCATCGTATATGTTATTCTCGGATCACATATTTCTATTGACGAGACTTGCAGTGGAGTTAACGCCAAGCTAGAGGTTTGGAGACAGATTCTGGAGTTTAAAGGGTCCAGGTTGAGTAGGATAAAGACGAAATACTTGGAGCGCAAGTTCAGTAACGTAATACATGAGGCTGGCGTGGAAGTGAGGCTTGGTACTCAGGTCATCCAAAAGAAAGGAAGTTTCAAGTATCTTGAGTTTATTATCCAAGGAAATGGAGAGATTGATGATGATGTTACACATTGTATTAGTGCAGGGTGGATGAAATGGAGACTCGCATCCACGGTCTTGTGTGATCAGAAGGTGCCGCCAAAACTTGAAGGCAAGTTTTATAGAGTGGTGGTTAGACCAACTATGCTGTATGGGGCGGAGTGTTGGCCAGTCAAGAACTCTCAAGTTCAGAAGATGAAAGTTGCGGAAACAAGGATGATGTGATGGATGTGTGGGCATACTAGGAGAAATAGGATTAGAAATGAAGATACCCGGGACAAAGGGGGAGTGGTCTCGGTGGAGGATAAGATGCAGAAAGCGAGGCTGAGATGGTTCGGGCATGTGCAGAGCAGATACACGGATGCCCCAGTGCGAAGGCGTGAGAGTTTGGCTATGGACGGTTTCAGAAGAGGTAGAGGTAGGCTGGGAGAAGTATCAGGGAGAGGTGATTAGATAGGGCATGACGCAGGTCCAAGCTTACTGAGGACATGACCTTAGATAGGAGGTTATTGACACGGATTAGGGTAGAAGGTTAGTAGGTAGTTGAGTGTTGTCCAACCTATCCTTTCATACTAGTAGTCATAGTATTACTCTTGTAGTTTCTTGTCCTTCGATTTCTGCTACTATCTGTTGTTTCTTGTACTTCGATTTCTGCTACTATCTGATGTTTTTTTAGACAACTTTATCATGCTTTTAATTATATTTTGCCATGGCTTTCTATACTGGTTTGAATTGCTTGCCCTTGTGCTGAGGGTCTACGAGAAATAATCTCTCTAACTCTCAAGGTAGGGGTAAGGTCTGCGTACACTCTACCTTCCCCAGACCTCACTTTGTGGAATTTCACTGGGTATGTTGTTGTTATGGGTTCATGAGTGTTGATCGAGATGCAATTATTTAGAAAACAATAGATGAAACATTAGTTTTGATCAGTTAAAAGAGGAGAGCTTGATTTTACCATGGGAAGAGCTAATTAGCTGCTGGTGAAGTTAATTAGCTGGTAGTGATACTATTGGTGGCTAAGTAAGGAAGAGTTTAAGATGAATATTAACTGTATATGAAGGCAAAATTCGGCTCATCAATCAAGCTAAATGTGCAAGATGGCAGCTGATAATGCACGCTGAGATCAACTGCACTATCATTTAGACCAAGAATATGCTAAAAGAATCACCGAGCAACCTGAAACTGAAACTGGTGCACTTTGTAAAATTGATGCCTTTTGAAGTTTGCACTAGATTCATTTATCTTAGTATGGTCTGTAGTCTGTTTCTCCTGCGAACATTTGAAGCCACTAAAATGGGGAGAGAGTTGAAGCTCATAATTTTTTGAAAACATCAGTACCACATTTATTCTAGCCTAATACTTCTCCTTCTATAATCAATCAAAAGCAATCCATATGGCAGTGATTAAAATGTCCCGTGTAACTGCAGGTTAAATGTGTGAGGGAAAATCTAATTTGGATTGAGAATACAACAACAGGAATGAAGGTCAAGGAAACGGCGGTTCCAACAAAGCAGGAGCAAGTAAAACATGTAGCGGCAGCACAATCAGAACACAGTACTGATGAAAAGTTGAAAGAAAAGGTCCACCTGGCAGGTACTGGCCAGCAAGAAAATCCAAAGCAACTGAAGGATGCTGATGTTGCTGTTCATAATTCTAAGCTATGGTGTGGTACTTGTAACATGTGGTTCCCTGACGAGATTGTTATGGCCGCACATCTGAAGGGGAGGGAGCACTTGGCCAAACTCCAAATACCAATGAGTTCTACGGCTTAGGCAGAGAGGTACCTTGAAGAGAATGGATCTGATGCTCAGGAGAAACTTATTACACATAAGGTATATCAGATATTACCTCAGCAAGGAGTAGCCAGTTCTTATCATTTGATTCTTTCCAAAACTCATTAACCGAGTACCTGTCATGATCTTTTTTAGCCTAAAATTCGTTTATTATGTCAACCAGTTAAATTATTTAGAATGACGTCACAGGTGACGTAATTAATCCAAATTTTGTTAATCCTTTGATAATGTGAATTAAACGAGAATGAAGTAATAAGAATAACAACGCAGATAATTAAAGAGAAATAATTGATGATGTAAAAGAGAGGGAGATTCTTATTGATTCTTCTGACTCAGATGATGAGAATTGCTAAAAATCAGTGATGAACAGTCGTGTTTACAGAGAATAATCGTAAAGTTGTGTGTAATCAGGGTGAAAAATTAGATGGATACAGTTGTGGGGAAGTGGGAGATTTTATAGGATAGCTAAGAGTAATTGCTTCAGTGGTCCTCGCCCGTTTCAACTATTACATGGCTAAGATAGTGGGTGTTAAATGGGATTAAATAGAATCCCTAAGATCTCGGAGCCTGGTCGTTATTTGGGTTATCCTCTGCCCGGGCACTCTGATAGATCGTTCCGGATTTCTATTACCCTGTGTAAATTAGGTGCATCCGGGTGCTGATTCTTGGATGATCCTACTAATCTTTGGTTTAACTGTCGTTAACCAATTCAACAATTGATTGTGGTCTTCTCTACGCTTGCTATGTGTTCGGTCAAATAGTCTTCGCTTCCGGCATATTTTCACCAATACAAATCTCCTATTTGCAGTCCAAAGATTATAGTTTGAATCATCATGCAGAAGGGATCAAGGCTACTGACACTTGCGATAAATCAAGAATGCTCATCCCCAGCCAGGTGCCTGAACTGTTATTCCTAACTCCCTATACTGTATGAAACAGTCGTTAACTTCTTATGCTGCTGCTTTTCTTGGCATTTTCCCTTCATAATGAATCTGAAATTTACATTATCAGTTGAGTACTATTTGAATGTTTTGCATAATGTAATGATATCATGCACTAACTTGTTTTTCTTATTTCGAGCAAACTTATGAATATTTCCTATGGTAGATGCAATGTACCTTCCAACCCATAAACTATTGTATAGGAATTGGTTGCACTATGCAGCTATTTGTTGTCTCTAATAAAGCATTAAAAATTATAAATTCTCCTTAATTAAGAATGAATCCCATTCTTATCCTTTTTTTTTTTTTGGGTAGTGAAAATCATTTCATCTTTTCACATGCTATCATTCCTTAAAAATCCCATATAACAATTGTAGTGCCCCCTAAACAGATAGTGTACGAAGAGGGTGGTCCTGTTTGTGAAGATATCAAAGCTACGGAACAGATGACAAAACATGAAGCAGCTGAGCCCAAAAAGCTTGTATATTTTGACCTTAAAATTTCCTTGGTCACTTTTATGGAACATTACATGTTCACAAGTATTGCTCTGGATGAAATTGTCCAGCAAACCATAGATGAAAACATTAAGCAAGCTGTTAAGTGTGATCGATGACAAGAGGAGAGCTTGATGTTCCGACAATTAGGTTCTAGTGATATTATTAGTGGCTAAGCTAGGAAAAGTGCAAGATGAAGCTTAACTGCATATGAAGGCAAAAAATAAGGCTCATCAAATAAACTGAATGTGCAAGATGGCAATTGATAATGCACGCTGATACCAAGTGCATTATCATTTAGACCAAGAAGAAACTTTGTATATGCTAAAAGAATCACCGAGCAACCTGAAACATAAACTGGTGCACTTGGTAAAATTAATGCCTTTTGAAGTTTGCACAAGATTCATTTATCTTAGTATGATCTCGAGCCTTTGTTTTTCCTGCAAACATTTGAAGCCACTAAAAAGGGAGAGAATTGAAGCTCTTAATTGTTTTAAACGTCAGTACTGCAGTTATTCTATCCTAGTACTTGTTTTTATATAATCAATCAAAAGTAATCCGTGTGCCAGTGATTAGAATGTCCCTGTGGAGCTGCAGGTTAAACGCATGAAGGAAGATCTAATTTGGATTGAGAAGAAAACAACAGGCATGAAGGTCAAGGAAACAGCACTTCCAGTACAAGAGAAGCACGGTACTAATGAAAAACCTAAAGAAAAGGTTCAACTAGGAGCTACTGGACAACATGAAAAGCTGAAGCAAGTGATGAATTCTGATGGTGATACCCACAATTCTAAGCTATGGTGTCGCTTTTGTAACATTAGGTGCTCTGGCGAGATTGATATGGCTGCACATCTTAATGGGAGGAAGCACTTGGCAAAGGTGGTTATTTTGGGTCCAGACTTTTAACCCCATTCTCAGAATATAGGCACAAAAGATATGAAGAGACAAATACTCTATATGGCCATGCAGAAATTTTTCTTAACAGCTGCTCAACTTTATCAGAAGGTAGCCACATTTTAAACTTAATTTTAGCCTGTTCATTTAAGCAGTTTTTTCTTCTATTGGTTCAGATTCTATTTTTAGTTACATAATTACACTTTCTGAATACACTTAGTGTCATTTAATCTACTTTGTGCGAGGGAAATAACTGATACATGAGAATGGACATAGTACATAAATCAAATTTCTTGTCCTGTCCAGACTGCAATAAAGCAACTGATTATGTCTATCAACATTTTGATAAAGAACGGATCATTTGAGAAGAAGGAAAAGAATTGCTGAAATATTTCTTGTCACCTCAAATTCACCTTCTAATCCAGATTGGAGTTTAGAATTGAATAATTCTAGAGACGTCCTTAAAAGCATAGAGATTTCACTGTTTAATAGAAAAGTACAGGAAATGCGATCCATTGAGTCCTCTTCATTAGAAGAGAAACAACAAAGACCAAGAAAGGAAAAGACGGATACTACTAGTGGAAGACCGAATGCAGGGAAGTAGCGCAATAGCTTTGGAAGAAAACATTAACATGGATACAGAAGTGATGTTGAAGATGAAGATGTTGTAGAAGAAGTTGTTTTATATGAAGAATCAGTGTTGTCTCTGTTGACTGATTGCTGGATCTGGGTGAGGGCGATCTCCGTACTGTTGGTGTCATATGATGATGACAATGAAGCAATTGGTAGAAGTTGTGATGGACTGCAATATGTTGGCACAGGCATGTTTGGAGGGAGTGTGGGCAATGGAGCTTCAAAATTAAGGACATGAATTGCTTGCCTAATAGAAGGCCTGCAATTATTATCTGGATGAGCACACCATAAGCCAACAATTAGCAAGTGCTCCATCTCCTCTTCTTTGAACTCTGATGATAGTTTAGGATCAACTGCTTTACGAAGATTACCCATTCCATAAAGACTCCAAACCCAATCAACAATGTTTACTTGATGCTCCTCAGCTTTAGGATCAATAGGTTTCCTTCCGCAAGCTATTTCTAATGCGACAATACCAAAGCTATAGACGTCTGTTTCCTTGCTAGCTTTGCCAGCGGTGACACATTCGGGAGCCATGTAACCCATCGTGCCTGCCAATACTGTTGTTTGGGATCCCTTATCATGGTCAACCAGCCTAGCTAAGCCAAAATCCCCAAGTTTGGCATTGAAATTGGAATCCAACATAATATTGCTCGACTTTATATCCCTATGCACCACACATTGTTCCCATTCTTCGTGTAGATATAGCAATGCCGAAGCCAAGCCTTGAGCAATCTTGAATCTTATCGGCCATGTCAAATGGCTTTTTCCCTTGAAAAGATGGGAGTCCAAGCTTCCATTAGGCATAAGCTCATAGACAAGTAGAAGTTCTCTTTTCTCATGGCACCAACCAAGGAGTTGTACCAAATGTTTGTGTCTTAACCGGCTTATGATCCTGACTTCTGACGCATACTCTTTTATTCCTTGCTTGGACTCCCTTGAAACCCTCTTAACAGCAACATAGCAGTTCAACTCCCTGAGATATCCTTTATAAACACCCCCAAACCCACCCCGTCCAAGCATTTCTTCCTGCGAAAAGTTATTTGTACATCTAGCCAACTCACTGTACAAGAACTTCTTCGCTCCTGCGCCTCTTTCAAATTCATTAGTCATGGAACCGTCAATCATATCATCATCTTCATCTTCTCTCACCTTCCTCTTTCTCCAATATGCAAACAACATCAAAACACATGCTGCAACCAAAACACAACCACCAGAAATCAATCCGACCACAAGTCCTAAATTAGTATTGCTTGGTGCATGCTCTAGCTTGGTGTTTGGTAAGGCTACCCCTGGATCTGTCATGTTGTTATTATTATCTAAAGAAGAAGTAAAATTCCAAGAATAGATGCTTTGTAATGCAAAGACGAGTCCTGCTCCACCTGTGAAGCCAAAAGTGACCCATTCTGGCAAATATTCCTTCAGATCAAGATTGTAAGATAGGCCCTGCGGGACAGTGACTGTGGTATTCCCTTCGAGTTGGAAACCGGTGAAGACAACACTAAGATTTTTTGAGGTTGAATTATAGCTAATCCAGGCATCAGTTCTCCTACCATCTGGAATGCTACTAAACCAGGTCACATTAACTACAGATTGCATAGAGTTGATATCTATACCTACATGATCACCCATTGGATCATACTGCACGTTCTGATAGGTGTCAAACTCCACAGCAACAAAATGATTACCTGATGTATTCAGTCGCTGAGTATTACTTGTAAGGCCAAGACTTCCACCTCTGGTTGTGTTATCAGGAATTGTTGAACCTGCAGGCGCGAGGAAGAAGGCAAGACCATCACCATATCTTGTTCTACCCTGTGAATTGATGCTAAAGGAGAAATGTGTACTGAAATCTGTGACATTTCCAGAGGCCTTGTCCCAGAGATGCAGTGGTTTCGAATATGTGGCTCGACCTATGCTTGCATTTATAGCACGATTGAGCTTGTTTGTGGTGAGTTGAATTGCACCATTTGCTGGATAAGCATCTCCCTGATAAGTTACATTCTGATCATTGGGATTAAAACTACTAAAATTGAAGGACAGTGAAGTGACAAAGGGAATTATCATAAGAAGAAAAACAAGGTATCTGAGAGCAGATAAAGAGGCAAAACCAACCATAGTTGGACAAATATTTTATCAGATTGTTAGACTACTGAAAATAATCAGCAGATAGCCCTCTCATTTTCTCATCTTTTCAAAGTGTGGACTAAGGACTTAGTCATGATTTTCGTCTGTAAAAAATTATTATTCATTAGAATTTCCTTGTCCATCATTTCATAACAAAGATGATATCAATATTTTATAAACGGGATAGTTGAAAAGTCCTTATATTAGCTGTTCTTGTATGTAATTCCCTTTCTTCTCACACGCTGGTTAATTGACTTATTCCTCTCACCCCCACGGCCCCACCCGCACCCCCACCACTCTCTTTACTCCAAAATATTATAAAAAATATAGTATTCTGGAAGGGCATGTTTTAGCAGCACCATAATTTTGAAAGTCAGAATCTAAAGATAAAAATGTAGGTACTCTCTCCAGCCTGATTCTCCTCGGAACTATGTGAAACGCAGCAATCATCCTTTTTTTTTTTTTTTTTTTTTTTTTTTTTTTTGATAATACCACAACAAAAATGAAACTATAAAATATCATTAGGTTGGAGAAAGTTAGAAGAATAAACTTATGGTGACAAAAAAGTATCCTAATTAGAAATGGTGACAAGTTTGACCAGCCAAGGTCAAACTTGTCTTAAAAATGTGATTAACTTAAGTTGGGACTAAATTATAATTTTTAAAACTTATAATCTTTTACAAAATATAAAAAGACCCCAACTTAATCCCAAAAATCCACTAGCCCCCCCCCCCCCCCCACTACTAATTTTTTTTTTAAAAAAAAGTTTTAAATTTTTTTATTTGCTTTTTCACCAAAATTCCCTCCCTTCCACCCCTCCTCCGCCTCTCCTCCCTCCCCCCCCCCCCCCCCAATACCAATTTTTTTTTTAAAAAAAAATTTTAAATTTTTTTATTTACTTTTTCACCAAACTCTCCTCCTCCCCACCCCAACCCCAATTTTTTTATAAAAAAAAAAAGTTTTTAATTTTTTTATTTACTTTTTCACCAAAATTTCCTCGCTCCCACCCCTCCCCCCCCCCCCAACACTAATTTTTTTTTTTAAAAAGTTTTAAATTTTTTTATTTGCTTTTTCACCACTTCCTCCCACCCACCCTCCTCCCCCCCCCCCCCCCCCCCCCCTCGCCCGCCCAACCCCAAATTTTTTTTTTTAAAAAAATTTTGAATTTTTTTATTTGCTTTTTCACCAGTCCCCCTTCGACCTCCTCCCACCCCCAGCCCCCCACCCCCCAAAATGATTTTTTTTAAAAAGTTTCGATTTTTTTTTTCGGTTTCTTCCCCCATCCACTCCAAAAAAAAAATTGTTTTTAAAAAAAAAGTTTTGAAAAGTTTTTATTTTTGATTTTTTGCACACCCCACCCACTCCAAAACTAAAAAAAAAAAAAAAAAATCTTGAAAGGAAGTTTTGAATTTTTTTTTATTTTTTTTTGGGTTGAGGAAAATTTTGGATAAAATCCAGGTTGTTGTTGTGTGTTTGTAGTGAAATAGATGGTTTTTCTGTTGTTGTCCTGGTATGGTTCAGGGTTTAGGAAAATATATCCAACATATAGTTTTTTGTTCTTTCCTGGTATTTATCTGGTTCTGTTTGTAGAAGATAACCAACAGATTTGTAGTTGTTGCAACAAGTTCTACACTTTTGACAACAAGTAGACAATCATGTAACGACTCACTAATGTTGACATAACTTCGCTTATTTGCTTTTGTTTGTAGAAGATATCCAACAAATCTGTAGTTGTTGCAACAAGCTCTACACTTGTTGTAACAAGTAGACAATCTGTTGCAACAACTACAAATCTGTTGGACATAGCTTCAGTTATTTGGTTCTATTTGTAGAAGATATCCTATAGATTTGTAGTTGTTGCAACAAGTTCTACACTTGTTGCAACAATTAGACAATCTGTTGTAACAACTACAAATCTATTGGACATAGCTTCGATTATTTGGTTCTGTTTGTAGAAGATATCCAACAGAT
Source organism: Lycium ferocissimum (assembly GCF_029784015.1). Classification (NCBI taxonomy): domain Eukaryota; kingdom Viridiplantae; phylum Streptophyta; class Magnoliopsida; order Solanales; family Solanaceae; genus Lycium; species Lycium ferocissimum. The sequence continues at coordinate 22,641,557 of NC_081344.1, forward strand.
TTGTAGTTGTTGCAACAAGTGTAGTGCAACAAGTTGTACACTTGTTGCAACAAGTAGACAACCTATTTATGAATCAGCAAACGTTGAGGAAAGATATAGTCAAATTGACAGCCAAATTAACAATCAATCCTCAGAAAGAGATGAAGAACAGAGCCAAGAAGCAATAGATACAAATGAAGAAAGTGAAGAAGAACTAGAAGATGAAGAAACTAATGATGGAAACGAAGGAGATGAGTAGATCAAGGAAATCTGCTACACCCCAGAAGGCAGTTGCTGAAAAATTATTACTTAAGTTGTGGTATTTGGAGCCAAGGTATCTATTGAATAATTTCTGTTTATGAACTTATTTATTTTGCTTACTAATTGTTGCAATAGATGCATACAATTGTTGAAGAAGTTGCAACAAGTTACTAATTTATTTCAACAAGTTACTAATCTATTTCAACAAGTTACTAATCTTTTTAAACAAATTGCTTAGTTGTTGTAACAAATTATTCACCTTGTTGGAAAAAATTAAAAAATTGCTTAAATTATTGCAAAAACTAAAAAATACGTCGCAACAGATGAGTTAATTGTTGCAACGGATCATACATTTGTTGAAGAAGTTGCAACAAGTTACTAATCTATTTTAACAGATGGATCAGATGTTTAAGCAAGTTGCGTAGTTGTTCCAACAACTTACTCACATGTTGCGCAACATCTCATATGTTGCAACAACTTACTCATATGTTGCCGCAGGTATCTCATATGTTGCAACAACTCCTCTATTGTTGCAACATATTCACAATATTGATCACATTGAACTCCTTTGTTTATACTGAATAACATTGAATTCATTTTTTTATCACTAAATATGGTCGATTTAAGTACTTCACATCAAATCACTTTGATGATCACTCGATTTAGGAAGAATACACTTTGAATTGCCCATCTAATCCATGAAATTACTATCTAATCTATTAAGGATGTTAGTAGACATATATATTCATCGCTAAATACCATTTATTTTCTTTGTTTAACACTAAATATGGGTGAATCAAGTAGTTCGCATCAAATCACTCTAATGATTACTCGATTTAGTGCATACTGACTTAGTAGATCATCTCTCTTGACTCAAAATACATCAAAGTGATTAAGTATTATACATTGATCACTAAATATCGTTGATTTCTTTTGTTTATCACTAAATACGGGTAGTTCACATCAATTCATTCTAATGATCACTCGATTTAGTGCATACTGACTTAGTAGATCATCTTTCCTGACTCAAAATACATCAAATTGATTAAGTATTATACATTGATCATTAAATATCGTTGATTTCCTTTGTTTATCACTAAATATGGGTGAATCAAGTAGTTCACATCAATTCACTTTAATGACCACTCGATTTAGTGCATACTGACTCAGTAAATCATCTTTACTGACTCTAAATACATCAAATTGATTAAGTATTATACATTGATCACCATATATCGTTGATTTCCTTTGTTTATCACTAAATATCATTGATTCCCTTTGTTGATCACTAAATATGGGTGAATCAAGTAATATCTCGTTACAATTTGTAATATACATATTAAAGAAGTGTAGTATCTATTGCAACAACTGTAGTATCTGTTGCAGCAAGTAAGATACCTGTTCCAACAAGATACTAGTTGCTGCAACAAGTCTTGTTACTTGTTGGATAAAACCCAACAAGTTACAGAGCTGGTGCAATAGATTCATTACTTGTTGAAAACTGTTCAGCAATTTATTAACAAGAATACACAAATTTGTGATTTGAACACGATCAACATATCATATAAACCAAGTTCACAAACACCAAGAACATAAATTATCATTCTAAAAAAGAACACTATTAAAATGCCATAAAGTTCCAAAAAATAACTATTTTAGTGCCAGCTGTTTTACATAAAGTGCATTTATTTTTTCTCGTTCGCAATGACTCCCCGATTCCATGCCTCCTCTTTGTCCGCCTTCTTCCGGATTTGCTAGGATCAACATATGGAGGAGGTATCTCTCTCTCTAATTCAAAACTTCTTTTCAAGAATTTTTTTTGGGGGGGTGGTGATGCAAAAAACAAAAAACAAAAAGTAAAAACTTTTCAAAAATTTTTTTTAAAACAATTTTTTTTTTGGGTGGGTGAGTGGAGTAAGAAACCAAAGAAAAAATGTACTTTTCAAGATTTTTTTTTTTGCGGGGAGGGGGGGGGGGTTGGTGGATGGGGTGGGGTGGTGCAAAAATCAAAAACAAAAACTTTTCAAAACTTTTTTTTAAATAAAATTAATTTTTTTTTGGGATGGTAGGGGGGGTGCAAAAAAAAAAAAAAAAAAAAAAAACTTTTCAAAATCTTTTTTTAAAAAATATTTTTTTTGTAGGATTTGGGGGTGGGGGAAAGGGCGGGGGAGGGTGGATCGGGTGGGGGTGGTGCAAAAAACCAAAACCAAAAACTTTTCAAAACTTTTTTTTAAAATAAAATTAATTTTTTTGGGAGGGTGGGGGTGGTGGGGTGGGGGGGTGGGTGGTACAGAAAACAAACAAAAAAAAACTTTTCAAACTCTTTTTTAAAAAAACATTTTTTTGTGGGGTTTAGGGGTGGGGGTGGGGGAGGGTGGATGGGGTGGGGGTGGTGCAAAAAACCAAAAACAAAAACTTTTCAAAACTTTTTTTAAAATAAAATTAATTTTTTTGGGAGCGTGGGGGGTGGTGGGTACAAAAAACAAACAAAAAAAACTTTTCAAACTCTTTTTTAAAAAAATATTTCTTTCGTGGGGGGGTGGGGGTGGGGTGGATGGGAAGGGGGTGGTGCACAAAATCATAAACAAAAACCTTTCAAAACTTTTTTTTTAAAATAAAATTAATTTTTTTTGGGAGGGTGGGTGGTGGTGGGACGGGGAGGGGGGGTGGGTGGTACAAAAAACAAACAAAAAAAACTTTTCAAAATCTTTTTAAAAAAATATTTTTTTTCGTGGGGGGTGGGGGTAGGGGTGGGGTGGGGGCAAGGGCGGGGGGAGGGGTGGATGGGTTGGGATGGTGCAAAAAACCAAAAACAAAATTTTTTCAAAACTTTTTTTTAAAATAATTTTTTTTTTTTTTTTTTGGGAGGGTCGGGGGTGGGTGGTACAAAAAAACAAAAAAAAATTCAAAATATTTTTTTTGTGGGGGGTGGGGATGGGGGGCATGTGGGGCAGGGGGTATTTTATGATTTATATGAGTTGGACAAAGTGTTAAAAATAAAACTTGAAGGCAAAGTGTAAAAAACAAAACTCGGGGTCAAAGTGTTAAAAATATAACTTTGGAGCAAGTCAAAACTTCCTAATCACTAATCCAAAGTTTATCACCCCTACTCAATTAAAAAAACTAGAGTTACTCCAACTCAATTTTTAAACCTTTTTGTCACATTTAATTAAAAGCCCCGAGAAAGTTTGTGTAGGTTTCTTGAATTTGGCTTCAAAAGAACTAAGAAAATTGCTCAATCCTCATCTATCCCCTGTCATATGACTAATGGTATTCCATGCAAATTATACAACTTAGGCAATATAACATGTTTGAAAAATTTCTTCTTTAAGAAGTGGCATAATTTTGATGCCGATTGAAAAGAGTGAAAATGTTTTTCAAATAGTAAGTTCATTAACCAGGTGTTTGGTTCGCAGAAAATATGTTTCATTGATTTTTTTTTTTTTTTTTTTTTTATTTTCCAATTGGTGTCAGGTTCCCCACTTTGAGGCCTCAACTAAGAGCCCGTTTGGATTGGCTTATAAGTTGGTCAAACCAGCTTATAAGTCATTTTTAACTTATTTGAGAGTTTGGTAAAATAGAAAACAACTTAAATTAAGTTAATAAGTACTTAAAATAAGCCAAAATCAAGAAGTTGCTCAACCCCAACTTGTTTTTTTTTTTTTGGCTTAAAAGCCATTTTGGTTTGACCAGCAACTTTACCCTTTTATCCCTTAAACTTTTTGTTAATTCCAATACTACCCTTACTTCAAAAAAACCCTGTAATCACTTTTATCCAAACACGTAACTGCTTATTTATAAAATAACTTTCAGCACTTAAAAAGTACTTTAAGCACTTATGCTTAAAAGCCACTTTTTTTCAGCTAATCCAAACGGGCTCTAAATTTTGATTCAAACCACGTAAAGTCTAATAAAAGAGGGCAATTTGCAGTAATGCCCTTATTTTATCAAAATCAAAGTATTTAACTTTTGTCCTTCGCCTAAAACCTCAGGGTTCCAGGTTCAAACCCCTGCTCAGGCGAAAATTACAAAAAAAAAAATATGTTTGATGGGGCAAAGTTTGCCTGCAAACTATGCCTTAAGGTAGGGTTTTGCGGGGCAAACTATGCCTTGGCAAACTCTACCTTCAGGTAGAGTTTTGGGCAAAACTCTACCTTGCGAATTCAAACCTCTGCCTTGCGAAATTTCCTCTTTTTTTTTTTTTTTACTAAGTTGGGATTAGAACCCAGAACCTCGTGGTATTAGGCGAAGGACAAAAATTCGAGATCACCAATTTAAGTGCCAAAAATTAAAGACCACCCCAAAAGAAGGACAATCCGCGCAGAAAAATGTAAAAGAGAAGTACTCCTTATTCAACGTCTTGAACTGAAAAAAACAAAAAGTAAAACTAGCAAAGTCCAAGTGGAAAAATATGTAGAAGTACACAACTAAAATGTTTTCTCTTTTTTGTGCGGATTGCCCTTCGTTTGGGGTGGTCTTTAATTTTTGCCTTCAAATTGGTGGTCTTTAAGATTGCGTGTCGCCTAACACCCCCGAGGTTGTGGGTTCGAACCTCATGGTTATTTAATTAAAAAAAAAAAAAAAATCGCAGATCTTTGCAAATGCATTTACAAATTCCTCTATCTCAATTTATGTGGTGCATTTTAATTTTTAGTTTGTCCTAGAAGGATGTCACCTTTCAATGATTAGAAACAAGTTAAGTCACACAATTGTCTAACGTTTGTTTTATACCACAAATTTCAAAAATCTTTCTTTATTTCTTAAACTTTATGTCAAGTCAAACGGTGCCACATAAATTGAGACGAAGGAAATAATAAAACTATAAGGTCTATTGATTTGTGGGAGATTTTCACGAACGGGATACTTTGGCGTGCTATTTAAATATTGTGCGGCTTTGATATTTATATGTAACTAACATTTTATAACTTAATAGAAAAAAAAATTGGAGTAAAATTACTCTTAAGTGAGCGGTAATGATAGTACAGGACAAAAGTACTGTTAAACGTGGTGCTATTTTTATTTAAAAAATCTATATTTATTGTCCATAAAATATCTTCATATATAACAGACAGTAACAAATTTACCTATAAATAATTTTAGAACATGATCTCCCAAATGCATAAATATATTTGAAAAGGGCAAAAAAATATTTATGAACTATTCAAAATAAGTTAACTTTACCTCTGTTACGTTTTTGGCACAAAAAATGACCTCTTCGTTGGTCAAATAGCTCAAAAATGTCCTTCAGCTATTCAAATAGCTCAAAAATACCCTTCCTACTAAGAGTTGGTCGAAAAGACTCAAAAATGTCCTCAACTACCCAAGTAGCTCAAAAATACCTTTCACACTAAGAGTGGGTCGAAAAGGCCAATAGTACTGGTTACGTCCAAAACGTATTTTAGGAACGGAAAAGGGCCAAAATTACCCCTGAACTTTGAAAAATAGTTCATCCATACCCTTCGTTATACTTTAGGGCCAATTATACCCTTACAGTTATACTATGGGGTCAATTATCACCCTTTCAACAAAGATGAGAGGATAAAAATTTAGGAAGTGGCTCATCTAAGACAATCAAAATTATTTTACCCTCAAATAATTTTTTACTCACTAAAATAACTCAATCAGACCTGCGAATTTTTTTTTAAGGGAAAAATAATACGGATAATTTTTCCAAAAAAAATATAAAAATAATTCCGTATTATTTTTTGCTAAAAAAAAAAAAGATCGGATTGAGTTATTTTAGTGAGTAAAAATTATTTGAGCTAAAATAATTTTTCCGCCCGAACTAGGATGATGCAACGTCTGCTAAGAATCAAACTAGGGTATAATTGACCCCATAGTATAAAAATGCAGATAATTGGCCCTAAAAATATAATATGATGAATGAACTATTTTTCAAAGTTCAGGGGTAATTTTGGCCCTTTTCCGTTTTAGGAATGATTTGAATCATTAAATCCAAGAGAAACCGTTCAAATATTGATTCATATGATAAATGATGATGGGTTTTGTTTTAAACAAACCATAATGGATTTTTCGTACAATTAGACCCAACTTTTCGATGAAAATCACCATTAATATGGTTAATAGATTATTCAACTCAAATTCGCACAAAAAATCACACGAAACACATATTATTGATTTTTTTGGGTTAAATTCGTGATAATAAATTCTTACATCTTAAAAAATTAATCTCACAAATTACAAGGCCAAAACATATAATCTACATATCGTCGTAAAGCTCTCGACAAGATCCATAAAAGCCCTAACTTAATTCAAACATTAGGTATTTACAGACTGAAACAATACAATTAAGTTACGGTTTAACATATTAAAACCCTAAAAACACGTCTTGCATACTAATCATGTCAACAACCGAATCACGAGCCTATGACTATGATTCCCTTGTATGAACAAGGAATACTAGTTTAAGAGACTTATGGGTTTATCCTTAGCGAAAGCGACGACCATGACTTGTGTCATATGGTTGTCGGGAATCCTCACGATGCGGATTAATTCTCTTTGTCCACAACCTAGATATCCTAGGTGATGAGAGGAGATGCATTTTCTATTATAAAATGACATATATATATATATATATATATATATTTATTATAAAATATATAGATAGTTTTCCTTATTTAGAAAATATAACGATATTTTACGAAATATGACGGATTTTCATATTTTTTTATTTTTTTTTAGAAAATAATTTTTTTTTATATATTTTTTTAAATTTATAAAAATAAAAAATAAAAAATTTGCTCAAAGGGTTAAAAAATTACCTCAAATTTTTGTGTATGAAAGCTGTATGAAATGTGTATGTGTGAGCGAAATTTTTAATGTAATTTTCATACACAAAATTGTGAGCGAAAACTTTAAGCCTTGAATATTGTATGAAAGTTGTTACAATGTTGTTTTAGTTGTATTACTTTTCCAGAAACCTAATATGAACTTTATATACGAAAAATATGAATGAAATTCTTAGTCTTGAGCGAGATATACACATTTCATACCACTCTCATACATAAAATTTTGAGCGTAATGTTTAAGCCTTGATCAAGATATACACATTTCATACGTTTTTCATACACAAAATTTTAGTGAACTTTTTAAGCCTTGAGCAAGATATACACATTTCATACACAAAATTTGAGTGATTATTTTAAGTCTTGAATGTTCTATCAAAGTTGTATACAATGTTGTTGTAGTTGTATTAATTTTACAGAAATCTAACATGAAATTTATACATGAAAATGTGAGAGAAATTTTAAGCCTTGAGCGAGATACAAATTTCATACCGTTTTCATATACGCAATTTTGAGCGGATTTTTTAAGCCTTGAACGAGATATACACATTTCATACATTTTTCATACCGTTTTCATATACACAATTTTGAGCGAACTTTCATATATAATTTTTTGAGCGAAAAAAATATTTTTAAAAAAAAATAAAAAACAAATAATTTAAAAAAATAAAAAAGTATTTTTTTTAAAAATAAAAAAATATTTTTTTAAAAAATAAAAAATAATTATTATGTTTAAAAAAAGCATGTTTTGTATAGGGTTTGTAATGTTGTGTTTTGTAAATAGAAAACTATCGTCACGTTTCGTAAATATTTCTCCTTAATATGTATATATACGTACTTTACCCTTTCTCTTATATAGCTAACCCTAGCCATCATATTGTGGTTGAAAAAGACATTATAGGTTAGGATTTTGGAGGAGGACAAGCTAATGAACTAACAACCCTTATGGATGGGCCAAACCAATATCTATTTGCAACCTAGTTTGAGGGATACTCATATATTCTCCCCAAGAAAATACTGTTGATGAAAGTCCTACTATAAGTTATTGATCTTCTTTCTCTCTTTTTTGTCAATAATTTTTTTGTACTTTGTTTTTTCTTTTTGTAGTGTACAACATTTTCTGGATGGAGGAGAGAAAGAAAAAGAGAATTAAGAGAAAGACAAGGCTTTTCTATTTAAGTCTAAATATATTTTAGTTTTTTTTTTTTCTAAGAGGGGAGATGGAAAAGGGACAAAACTGAAACCATTTTGAGCATGCTAGAGAGCCAACAGAAAAACGTTAAAAAGTGAGAAATGGGAAAATTAAGATACTTTATAGTGTCAATTTGAGGAGTGAGCATCAACAAAGGTACCTTTTAGTTATTGGAGAAAAAAGTTCAGTCACTGAAAGAGGACAGAACCCTAAAGTGGCAAAAGCCTAGGCCAAATATTACCTGACCGTTGTCAGTCATCTATATGCTAGACAATGACCTAAAAGTTGTAAATTAAAGTACTGCAAATCAAAAGTCATTCTGAAACTACGAGGTATCATTTACGCCCACCTGCAACTACTTTAGCATTTGGGAGATCAAGATTAGTGATGTGGAGGTAATTAATAAATCAATGATATATTGACATATAGTGGTTATTTACTTAGAGATTGTTATACCGTGAATAATAACGTAAGATTATAATAATTGCTTTGAAAAATTTGTCTATTAAAGTATTTTCGTTAATTAGTAAATACTCATACCCTGGTATTAGTGGTGGAGCCAGGATTTCCGCCGAGGGGGTTCAAAATATAAAAAAATAAACATACGAAGAAGCCTAAGGAGGTTCAACATCTACTAAATATACATAAAAAATAATTTTAACTTTATAAAAACAGTGTTTTTTTTCCACCGAGGGAGTTCGGATGAACACCCTCGGCATAGTGTGGCTCCGCCACTTCCTGGTATTGCTAAAATTAATATGTATTCGTATGTAACATTCTAACGATCTTACATTGATATAGATATTCTTTTATTATATTCCGAATAGTTATGTGTAGCTCTATATATGTTGCAAATTAAATGTTGTATTAATTATACAAATATTTTATAGTTAGATTATATTTCTTATGCGGTCAACAATACGGCCCCCAAGTGGCTCATGAGAGATTGACTGTTTTAATCGGTTAATCTAATTGCTAAAGTAGTTTAATTAGTTTTAGTTGTACCATACAGCTCCTCTTCATCTCTTTATATAATAAATCTTTAGAATTGCTTCAAGCATCAACTCTTCAAATAAAAAAATCAGCAATATCTTCTCCCATCCATCAGCTCCAACCCTAATTCTTTCTTATATTTTCTGTCAAAATAGTAAGCTCCTTCTTGAATCTTAGATCTTTTTTTGCTCTTTTTTCTGTATATCCATACAGCTTGTCCTTTTTCAAATTCCTATAAATGCTGATGCATTTTCACTTGTTAGATCGATCTATATCGCTAAGAAAACTTCCTAATTTAATTTTATTTACTCAAGTTATTGATGATTTTTGGTCATACTAATTTTTGGATCTTTATTGCATAGAAAGCTCTCTGATTTATTTTTCAAGATGACCCTGCTAACGCGGAATGCTTTGTGCACCTAACTGTCTTTTTTTGGCTAATATATGTTTGTTAAGTACTGTATATGCAGAGAGGAGAATAGGGGAAACCCTAGCTAGAAAGAAAGTGATGGGGAGAGGAAAAATAGTAATTCGAAGGATCGATAATATGACAAGCAGGCAAGTGACATTCTCAAAGAGAAGAAGTGGTCTACTCAAGAAAGCTAAGGAACTCTCAATTCTTTGTGATGCTCAAGTTGGACTTATCATTTTCTCCAGTAAAGCAAAGATCTATGATTTCTCAAGCACAAGGTTAGCTATATAGTTAAAACCAATAATAAGAGCTAGTTTCCTCTCTTCTTCTTCTTCTTTTTTTTTAAATTTTTTTTAATTTTTTTTCTCGTGTCCTTTTTTCCCCTTTTAGGGTTCAAGTATTGATAGATTTGTGATTTTGGTCATCATGAATTAGATGCTTTACGGTTTTTTGGATTGACACATGCACCTTCAGGTCATGATCTAAAACCATTGTAGGGAAAAAAAAAAAAGAAAAAAAAAAGGAAATTGTTACTACTAAAGATTCGAGTGGTTAGGTAATTAAATCAAAAGTTCTGTTAGAAGATTCATTGAAGCAAGATGCGATTTGGTTATTTATCATACATGAGATATTTCAACCGTTTTAGGATCAAAATATTCATGTCACAACTTTTAAATAATTTGTGTTATAATTAATGAGTTTCGAAAGATATACGTTTCAAAAAATAATTATTATCTTTTTTAATTAAGCATGTGAATAAAAAGTTTTAACAAAAATATAATTTATATTTTCTTAAAATTTTTATAAATTGAATATGTAAAAATATATTTCTAAATTTAATTTTTCTTCTAATAACTTTATTTTAATGTACTTCTTATTAATCAAAGAAGTTCTGCCATCTTGGTAAACGGTTTAGGCTAGGATCCTAACACGTTAATATCATAACAATCACACGAAGGAGGACATAAATCTTAGCCTCCATTACGAGAGGTGAAGAATAGTATAAGGCTTTTTAGCTATTATTGTATACACTTGATCAGATAGTACAGTTAAGAATTAAAATCAAAGACTGAGAGCAAGGTCCTTCTTGGCCTAAATCTAAAGCTAGATAGATCATCTTGATCCAATTTCACAGAAGCTCTAACTTGCATTGAACATTGAAAATGTCTTTATTCTTTCTCCCAGATTTGCAAATTGATCTGCAGGCAATATGTTACCTTCTATAAGGTGTGCACGAAAACAATCTTTCCTTTAGAAGTGCTATAGAATGTATATAGACTTTATTCTTAGTAATGTACATAGTCATATTTAGGTAGTAGATTCTTAACGATCCTTATTTCTTTCTTTCCTAAGTTAGCACCTAATGTACTGTATTTATACGTTGCTTAACTATTGGAATAATACAACAACTTCCATTAGATTACATGGTATCAAAGCCTAATGACTCGTCGATCTTGCTCGTTGATTACATGGAATAACAATATCGAAATTACTAACTCCATGATAAAATTAAAATACGATGTTTGCCATTCTCCAAAGCTTTTCTTTCAACCTTGTTAGAAAATCAAGGTTAAAATTGAAAACAAAAGTTTATTTAAGTTTTTCTAATGAGGTAACAAGGTTTTAAAGAAAACTCTCTCCATACAGATATCCGTTGATTAGAACTTTCCCCTTCTCTCACGCGACTTGTGCTCATGCGCCTCCCCCATGGGCCTGCCGGCCACCTCTGTTCCGGCGTGTCCTATGGAAAACAACACCCCACCGGAGGGGACGAAACCCAATGAAGAGAAACAACTAGATTTTGCTACAGCAGTAACCAAAACGCCAAATCTAAACACCAAAACTGCCAAGTTCGGATCCCCTAATGTCAAATCCAAAGTCATGAAACACAACGGAGGTCCGGCGGTTGTCTTCAATGCGTCGGAATACTATGGTATCATGACAGACCCGTGTAAATTCACTATTGTCGGAAAATTCATAAAGACAAGACCTCAAATTGACAGAATCAGATCGAAATTCGCGAAAAAAATCAAGGTCAAAGGTACTTACATGATAGGAGTTTTTGATTATCGTACAGTTTTTGTTGATTTTTCTCTTGAAGAAGATAGCAAAAATTTCTGGTATAGGAGATCAATGGAAGTTGATGGGCAACAAATGTGGCTCCAAAAATGGATGCCTGATTTTAAGCCGGTGGAGGATTCCCCTGTCGTACCACTCTGGGTCCTCCTTCCCGAGCTGCCTTATCACCTTCATGCTTGGTATTATCTTCGACAAATAGTTGCACCTATTGGGACTCCTCTCTCAATGGAATGCCATGGAACGAAGAACTCGACCTAGTGTTGCCAAAGTCAGAGTCGAGGTTGACCTCACTAAAACTAAAATCCAATCTATTTGGATTGGATCGCAAGATGAGGACCACACTCTCAAAGGGTTCAATCAAAGATTGGAGTATGAAGGTGTCCCTAAATACTGTCGACACTACAAATTACTTGGGCATTCGATACTTCAATGTGGAAGAGTGGAGAAGAAAATGGGGAATGAGGAAAACAAGAACAGTAACAATAGTATCACTCCTCAATCCAAAGAACAGGAACATCGACAAGAAGAAGACAATGGTACGACTAAGATTGATTGTGGTGAAAATGAGGTCGATGATGTTGAAAATAATGTCCAGCCTGAACGCAAGGAGCTAACTGCTACAACTACTAACAACAACAGAGATGGTTCCCTGGAGGCTGATGAAACCCAAAACGCAACCATGGACAGAACCAAAAAAATCAAAAGAAAGAGGAAAAAGGACAAGAAAAAGATGCCCAAGAAGAAAGTCAAAGTTCAGTTCAAACCGAGTATGTCCCAAGAAGGAGCTAGGAAGTCCAGGAAACTTAACCCGAAACCAGTCAACTATGATATTATTACTCCTATCCTTACAAGAATAAAGCAGATTTTACAGGAAATGCCCAATGAATGAGAAGAGAAGAATAAAGAAGGAATAGATGCTGCCGGTGATATCGATAACAACTTGGATGAGAGTGATTCCAATTCAATTGTCCAAAGAGATCAAGAATCAAATAAAGGTATTGATATTAACAAAGAAAAAGAGGATATGAACAGAGAACTAATAAATCCTATGGAAAGAAGAGGTGAAACAAAAGCTCCTAAAGAGCCAGTTAGTGCAAACACTGATGACAGGAACAGGGAACCCATACATCTCACAGTAGACTTAAACTGGATCCCTCCTATATCTCATACACCGGATGAACACACTAAGAATACTGAAGCTACTTTCCCTGAGAAAGAAGCTACCCTAGAATCCAAAAATTCTGACACCGGCCAAATGGACACTTAAGAGGTAACATATGCAAAGGAAGGACACAACATGGAGGTGCAAAGCAAGCAGGAGCAGACAAGAGAAAATAAACAGATCAACACTCAAGAAGATAAAGGGAATAGCAAAGCTCAACCATCAAACAACAAAGGTAAAAACAAGCAGAAGAACAAGAATAAGAAAGGTAAACCCAACAATTCCCCTGAACATCACGGGAAGGGGAACAAAAATGGCAATAAAAAACTGGTTTTCCATGATTAGTGCAATCATATGGAATATCAGAGGGGTAAGATCCAAAAAGGCTATTCATAGGCTTAAAGATTAACTAATATCAACAAATGTGACTTTGTGGCAATTTCAGAACCTTTTATAAATAGCAATAAGATTGAAGGCTATAAAAGGTTTCTGGGTTACCATCACTGTCTTTCTAATAACAATGATCATATTTGGTGTTTTTGGAAAAATCATGTTCAAGCTACTGTTTTTTATAGTGATAATCAACAAATCAATTTTGAGATCTCTGATAATTCTAGAAATGAGGTTTTGTATGTCTCTATTGTTTATGCTAAATGCAGCTCTAACGATAGAAGAAAATTGTGGGATAGTCTTATAGATCTAACCAGTAGAATTAATGGTCCTTGGTGTGTTGGTGGTGACTTTAATTTTATCATGAACAGCGATGAAAAAATAGGAGGTAGGCCCCACAGGGCATCCAAGAGCTTCGACTTCATCAGCTCAATGGAAGCTTGTGGGTTAACAGATTTGGGTTTTGTAGGACCTAAATTTACTTGGTGTAATAATAGAAGACCCGACAAAAGGATATGGAAGAGACTGGATAGAGTATGTGTCAATGACTAATGGCTTCAACACTATCAACACAACTATGTCGATCATCCCGGAAGCTGGGGTCGGATCACAGACCATTGCTCTTAAAGTGCCACAATGAGCAACAAGATATCATCAGGTATTTTAAGTTTTTAAATCTTTGGACTACACAACCTGATTTTCTTTCCATTGTGCAGGATACATGGAACTCACCTGTGCAGGGAAATACAATGTGGAGGCTCAAAAGTAAACTCCAAGCAGTGGGGAAAAAACTCAGCCAGTGGTCCAAAGAAAGCATAGGAGACATTAATGAACAATTTAATTCCTGGGAGGCTAAAGTCCAGGTACTCGAGGAAATGGACCTACAGAACAACAATGAGCATAGTAGACAGGAACTCAACAAAGCCAATGCAGAATATGTCAAGTGGCTAGGCATCTAAGACAATTTGTCTAGGCAAAAATATCAAATAAAATGGTTTCAAGAAGGGGATTACAATAGCAGATACTTTCACAGTGTTATGAGGGATAAAAGGAGAAGACTGCACATATCTAGGATCAAGAATCACAGAGGAAACTGGATCCAAGGAGAGGATAAGATAGGGAAAGCTGTTGTGCACCACTTTGAGAAACTTTTCAATCTAAAAATTCCCACTACTGATAGCACAGTCTTGAACCATATCCCTCACCTAATTACTGAGGAGAACAATAACATGTTGACTAAAATCCCTGAGGAAGAAGAGATCAAGGATGGCATTTTCAACCTTAGTTCTGAGAGCAGTGCAGGGCCCGATGGTTTCAATGGCACTTTCTTCCAAAGGTGCTGGGACATCATTAAAAGTGAGGTTATAGACTTTGTTCAAGAATATTTCAACGGAAGGAACCTCACCAAATTCTACAATCACACCTGCCTTGTTCTTATCCCTAAAGTCATTTCCCCGACTAGCTTCTCTCAAATGAGACCCATTAGCCTCACAAACTTTACCACAAAAATCATTTCCAAGATCCTATCCAGCAGACTTAATACCCTAATCCCATTGATCATTTCAGAGAACCAGACTGGATTTGTCCAGGGTAGACCGATTACTGAAAATGTGATGTTAGCTCAGGAAATCATTCAGGGTATCAGAAAAGAAAACAGAGGAGGGAACATAGTCATCAAACTGGATATTTCAAAAGCCTATGATAGGCTCTCGTGGGATTTCCTGATTTCGGTCCTGAGGAAATTTAGTTTTTCGAAAATTTGGATTGATCTAATATGGGGTCTTATCTCAGAAGTTTGGTACTCCATTGTCATTAATGGGGTAAGAAGAGGTTTCTTCACCTCTTCTCAAGGTTTGAAACAAGGGGATCCTCTATCCCCTTCTCTTTTTATTATTGCAGCTGAAGTTCTAACTAGATCTTTAAATAGCCTCAACAATGAGCCTAGTTTTATTCCTTTCCATATGAATAAAAGAGGCCCACAAATTAACCACCTTGCCTATGCTGACGATATTATTTTTTTTTGCAGTGGCAAGGCAAGTTCTATCAATCTTGTGAAGAGTTACATTGAGAAGTATGAAAATGCTTCTGGCCAAAAGGTTAATGGAGAAAAAAGCTTCTTTATAACAGATCCAAAAGCTAGTGCACAAAGAATCAACAGAATGAGAAATTGCACTGGCTTCATGGAAAAAAAGTTTTCCTTTCACCTATCTTGGCTGCTCTCTATATATTGGAAGAAAGAAGTTAATCTACTTTGAGAATATGGCCATGAAAGTGGCTAACAGACTCAACAGTTGGCAAGGCAACATGCTCACCTTTGGTGGGAAAATGATAATGATCAAGAACGTGTTACAATCACTCCCCATTTACACCCTTTCTGCTATGAGCCCCCTGAAAGGAACTCTAACTCTCATTGAGAAGTATTTTGCTAGGTTCTTCTGGGGCACTTCAAATGAAAAAAAAAATCACTGGAGTGCCTGGAAGAACCTATGCTATCCTACTAATGAGGGGGGACTTGGTATAAGGAGTATGGTGGAGATAAATGATACTCTTGCTATAAAAAGGTGGTGGAGGTTCAGAACTAATACCACCTTGTGGGGTACCTTTATGGGAGCTAAATACTGTAGCAGGTCCCATCCGGCTGCTAAAAAATGGGTCTCTGGTAATTCACATGCTTGGAAACACATGCTTCAAATAAGAGACAAAGTGGAGAATAATATGCTTTGGAAGATCAATGCTGGTAATTGTAGTCTGTGGTGGGACAATTGGTCGGATAAAGGGGCTTTAGCCAATCTTTTTCCAGACCATCACCACAGCAGGCACACTACGATCAGTAACTATATTACTAATGGTGCTTGGGACTCCTCTGAGATTACTCTTGATTTTGGGGATAGTAATCATAACATATTTGCTAACACTGATATTGGAGACCCATCACTAGAAGATTTCATTATTTGGAAACCTTCCAGCGATGGGCTATACACTAATTCTTCTGCTTTTCAGGTTAATAGATGCAGGAAAAAAGAGGATGAAATGCTCAGCAGTCTGTGGCATAATTGCATTCCTCTTAAGATTTCGTTCTTAGGTTGGAGGGCTTGTTTATCCAAACTTTCTTTCAACGAGAACCTGGCTAGATTGGGCATAATTGACAACTCCAATTGTAGATGCTGCAGCACGCCTATCAGAGACAGTATGCAACACACTTTGGTAGAGGGACAAGCTGCTAAATATCTTTGGGAGTCATTTGCTTCGCCTCTAGGTATTAGACACAGAAATTGGCCCATCAGAAGAATCCTCAAGCTTTGGAGAGATACAACTACCCATAACAGCGTACACAAGCTACTAGTTAACATTGTCCCCTTGGCAATCTACTGGGAAATTTGGAGAAACTGGACAGCTTGCAAATATGGCGAGCAAGACAGATTCTACTTCAGGAAAATGAGGCACCAAGTTAGCTGGACCATTGATGCCTCTTTAGCTAAAGCTTTCCCAAATTCCAAGTTTAATTGGCCATGGCAAAATCTCAGCCATGAAGTTGAGAGGTGGAAACCAAAAACAATATACTTTCACGTTAAATGGGACAAACCAGAGGAAGGTTGGGTGAAAATCAACTCAGATGGTAGTTTTCTCCAAAATGGCAAGGCAGGAATCGGTGGCATAATTAGAACAAGCTCAGGGAATATGATTTTTGCCTTTGCCAAATCCAGTCAATGCAGCTCACATAACATAGCTGAAGCCACAGCCGTAATGGAGGGAATTCAACAGTGCTTACATTTGGGTCACAAAGAAATCCATCTAGAATCGGACTCACAAATTATTGTCGATATGCTGAATGCTAGAATCACCAACAATCTTAAGCTAAAAGGAATCATTCTCAACACCGCAAAATTGATGGAGCATCTTTGAAGTTAAAGTCACTCACTGCTACGAGAAAGGCAAACCGAGGTGTGATCTACGGCCAAATCTGTGGCTAATGTCGATATCTCTACACAATACAACTCGTATACTCAAGCTTGCACGAAATATCAAAGGATCTTTCTTTATGCATTCCTGGCAACTTCCAAGTATGAGGAGTAGAGTTGATAAAGCAAATTTTTTTGTTAGTTAGTAGTCGATTAGCTAGCATGAAGGGATGTATATTTTTTTTGTACAAGCTCTCACTGTCCCCTTCATGATTCTTTTTGTGGTATTAGGCTGATCTTTCATCCTCAGGTAATCGTGGAGGCTTTGGCCCTTGTCCTCCTTCAGCCCTCTTGTTGATATGAAGGAATGTACAAGGTAGGGGTCATGCCAAACCCCCCCCCCCCCCCAACATCCTATGATCTTTGATTAGAGGATGATTGGCTTAAAATAAAAAATAAAAATATTTAAGTTTTTCTAATTTAGATCAAACACGTGTTTTATATATTATCTCGTATATCCCATTTTCGTCTAATGAACCAAACATCAATAAAATACATTCACTAAATAATTCCATCATTGTAAGATCACCATATTATAATTCTTGCATTATAATCCCAGTATAGTCTGTTCACAAGCCAAACAACCTCTAAGAAGAGCAAAGGAAACCTAATAATCTATTGCATATGCTGAATTTTACTTAGGCCTAGTCTGTTTTTATTATGATGTCTAAATCTGAATACTTGTTTGAATATTAAGATTTATATCTAGATTTAGAAACAAAAAAACCAAGACTGTTTATTTTTCAACAATATATGGAAATTTATCCTTCTTTAAAAACTCTGAAATAAATCTATTACTCAAAATAAATTACTAAAATAAATATAGGTCGATGGTGGCCGGCAATGGTGTGGTCGGCAATGATATTTGCAAGATAGTGGTCGTGGTTGTATGGACGAGGTTAGTGAGGTGGTTGTGCAACGATGGGTGGTTGTGGTGGCCAAAGATGATGGATGTGGTGTGGTAGATGGTGGTGGTTGTAGCGGTTGCCCAGTAGAATTTGGCAGTAAAGGTGCATGGTTGGTGGTGGTTATTAATAGTGAAAGTGATTGGTGGTGGTAATTGTGCGGTGAAAGGTGATGATAAAGTTAGTTGGTAGTGATCTGTTTTGTGGTGGAGACCGGCAATTATGGCTAGTGTTAGTGGTGATCAGTGGTGGATGTGGAGGTAATTTGCAGTGATAGTTGATGGATTGATGTACTAATTAATGATTTGATAGTAGTGATTGATGGTTATGGAGTTCAATTGATATATTAGTGGTGGAGGTGGTTGGTGATGGTGATGATTGTTGGTGGTGCTGATAGTGTGGTCAATGGTAATAAAAGTTGAACAAATTAGACCATTTTCTCTTAATATCAAATGTGTGCATAATTTATTCACATTAAGCAACATAAAAAAAAAAAAAAAAAAAGTGTGTAAGGGCAGCCCGGTGCACTAAGCTCCCGCTATACGCGGGGTCCAGGGAAGGGTCGGATCACAAGGATCGTACGCAGTCTTATCTGCATTTCTGCAAGAGATTGTTTTCATGGCTCGAACCCAAGACCCGGAGAAGTGCATAAGTGTGTATTACATGCAAATTTTGCTTGATATTCATCACAAAAGAAAAAAGAGAAAAACGGAGATGTCTTGATTATAGTTCTATTCTTTTTATAACAATAATATTCAAGTCTGCTAGCACTCACCTAAACTATTTTTCTTGTTACTTGATATCTCACACCAGCACAAGTATCTAGTAATTTTTCTCTCAGAGGTTTAGACCTATGGAAAAAAGTCACGTTCTATATCTTGTTTATGCTTATAACTGAATCCTAATAAATCTTATGAATTAACTCCTATTTCACTGGCCAGAACGAAGGAAAGTATTTTATTGATGGACTCTATGAATCTCTACAAATAACTCTTGTTTTCTCTTATTATGAAAATAGCTAGCACAGCATCCCTATTTATAATAGTATGAAACCTACTTTAACTCAAAACAGGAAGATCTATTCATATATTAATTTGACTATAAATCCTAACAAGACGTGAATTAAAATACTAAATCCTAATCAAATGTGGTTTCCTACAACTTTGAATTATTATTTCCAACATTCCCCCGTAATTCAAAGTTGTATATCCAATTTTTTTGATGCACTTGTCACCATCTTCCAATATGTTGAAGTATTTGTCTCAAACTCCTAAAAAAAAATTGTTGATGCACTTGTCTCCAATCCCGTTGATGCACTTGTCTCCAACCCCGTTGATGCACTTGTCACCAACCCCATTGATGTACTTGTCACCAACCTTCAATTTTTGTTGAAGCACTTGTCTCCAATTCCGTTGATGCACTTGTCACCAACCTTCAATTTTTGTTGAAGCACTTGTCGCCAACCCCGCTGATGTACTTTGTCACCAAAACCCAATTTTGTTGAAGCACTTGTTTCCAACCCCGTTGATGCACTTTGTCACCAACGACACTCAATTTTTGTTTTTTTTTTTAACCACCTCTCCAACTTTTAGAGAAGATCTTTCTTTCCTCTTGTGCTATATTTGATTGCCCCTTTAAACCTTCAAGGTTTTTTTCCAATTGTTCTCAGCATGATTATTTTTCATGCATATATCATTGGCCCAATGTTTGCTTACATAATTCTTGGCTAGATGGGCGGCGTATATTGGCTAGTGCCGCCCGCCGGCAGCGGAAGCTATATGATTCTCTGGATCGTAGAAGCTGTGATACCAATTTGAAGGAAAATATTTTATTAATAGACTCTATGAAGCTCTTCAATAACTCTTGTTTTCTCTTATTATGAAAATAGCTAGTAGTACCCTTATTTATAATAGTATGAAACCTACTTTAACTCAAAACAGGAAAACCTATTCTTATATTAATTTGACTATAAATCCTAACTAGACATGAATTAAAATACCAAATCCTAATCAAATTTGGTTTCCTACAACTTTAAATTATTATTTCTAATGAACAGATCAGGATGATCTGTTCCAATTACAATACTTTTGTGGCGTACCCTATAGAATGTGCTTACATAATTTTTTCGATAAGTACACAATAATTAAAATATACTCTTCATGTGTTCCAAATTGCTGTCTACTTTTCTCTCCTCTTCTGAATATGTTTTGTACAATAACTTGTTCTGACGTGTGGTTTTCTACTCGCTAATTCATTTTTAGTGGATTTTACTTTTGAGTCGTAATTTCATTTTTTTTTTTTTGGCTTGTAAGTTACTATGTTTTGTTTTGGTTAATATACTTCTGTTCAACGGTATATAAGATGAGCTTTAGGTCAAATGCACACGCATTATTGTAAAGTTTAATATAATTGCAGTGCAAATAAATATGTGACGTGCTTTAATTTACCTTTTAACAGCATGAGATCTGTAATAGAGAGGTACAACAAAGTGAAGGAGGAACATCATAATCTCATGAATCCTATGTCAGAGGTCAAGGTATAGGATCTTCATCTACCAAAATTTATATTTAACTTTTTTTTTCTTTTTCTTTAAGTTTACATATTCCATGGTATATTTTTTGTAACCTTTTCATGTTTAGTCTTTTCAAACCTAGAATTTGAGGGGGGAAAGGGAGGGGGGGGGGGGGGGGGAAGGGGGTTCTTCATTAAGGACATTTAGTTCCAACTTGCACTTACCAAACAACATAAGGATACGATGATCGTAACTTGTACCTGTCTAAGGACTAAACGCATTATGATTCCCATGATGTCTTGAGCCACTTCCTTTGCTACTATTTGCCAACCCATATCTTCTGAGGTAATAGCACAATACCAAGCTTTGTAACAAGTTTATGTATGATATTGAGGTACAATATAATTAAATAATTAAGAAGTTTGTTTTCTCTAACACTTTGGCCACCCGGGCCCTACCTGCTGAGCACCACTAAACATACATACACCTCATAGTCATATATGAGTGGGCCACAATGCTAACTCATAGATATCATAAGTTGTATGGGACACAAGCCCAAAGATAATATATATCGTCTAGCTGAAACAAAGTATACAAGCTGGACCAGACTGTCACATACGTCTAACTGTACATACTATCTACAAGCCTCTACTGGAGTACACGACATAATGTGGCCCGGACAGGGCCCCGCCATATCCATACAAATGCATATGCAACCATGCTGACTCACAGAGCAACTCCGGAGCAAATGGAGTGCCACGACACTACCTGCTGAGCTGGTATCCTACTGAGAATCCGTCAACCTGTATCTCAAGACCTGCGGGCATGAAACGCAGCGCCCCCAACAAAGGGACGTCAGTACCGACAATGTACTGAGTATGTAAGGCACGAAAAAAAATAGCATAATGGAGACATGAGAGTAACATGAAACGTGAGAGAGAAAATAAACATGTACATCTGTGCTGTTTCTATAGACCAATGATATGCATAAATACGTAAATGTATGCATATATATATATATATATATATATATATATATATATATATATATATATATATATATATATATATATGTGTGTGTGTGTGTGTGTGTGTGCGCGCGCCTGTCTAGCCACTGTGGGCATCCCATCATATCGTATCGGCCGGCATCACATTGTAATGTTCCGTAAATTCGGGTTAGGTGGGAATGTGTAAGAATTGATGTTAAGATGACATTTTGTCTATATGAATCCTTTCGGGATGAAGTAGTGTAACATCTCGGGTGTTTGGACTTAGGCTCGACTCGTTGAAAAAGAAAATAATGAAATTTAGAAAGTTTCATGTTTTTGCGAAAGTGGTCATAGGGCCTACTTCAAGTAGTCATAAGCCCTTGATTATTTGGGAATTTGGAGAAACACCTAAAATGAAAGTTTTAGTACGGGGAAATATCTTTCCAACCATATAAGGATCAGGCCAATCATAAATCAGGGTAAAGAGATATGATCGTTGCAAGATGGCTAATAGTGAGGTGCTTAAGATTCGAGAGAATCGGATAAGTTTACGGCAGGTCTGTCTTCCAGATCGATTTTGTGAAAAAACGTTGAGAATTTGAGAAAACTTAAAACATGAAAGTAGTAGATCTTTGGAATACCTTTCCAACGATATATTATGAAGGCCTAACATAGTTACATACAAGAAGTTATGCGCGTTACAAGAACACTGCACAGAAACCGACATGCTACCAGCGTGGGCTTCGCGTCGCGCGTGAGAGCGCGTACATTGGCCCCGCGTTGTGGTCCCATCATGGGAAAACACCTCTCTTACCAGGAACATTCAGGGGGTTCAGGGGTTGGCCATGCGTCGCGGGTCCAACGCGGGAACGACGGATTTTTGGGTCAAAAGTCGAATTTTCGCGTTTTTATTCCTATTTAAGCATGGGGTTAGTTCCTAAATATCCCTAAACACGAAAAATCAACCCTAAGGCCTCCCCAAACCTCTAAGGTGAGTTCTTACTCCATCTATATCGATTCTACACTAAATTCACCTCTTCTTGACACTAGTTCATCTCTCCAAACCCTAGGTTCTTGAAAACTCAAGAAGAATCGGAAAGGGGCGTGTGGAGTTCGTCTAAGAGGCAAGAATTCTAATTTTATGAGTTTATTAATAAGGTATATATTGGTGTAGAGTATTCTACAAGATTAGAATCCACTAATGATTCACATCAGGTCCAAGAAAACATTTTAAGGCTAGAAAAGCCCTAGTTTTTCGAATAAGGATAGAAATCCCTAGAATTGGTTAAAGTTCTAATCTTTCTCATCTAAAACCATTGTAGTACGATTGTTGAACCTTGGGAATTCCGTTTGGTAGCATTTTAGCGGGATTTGAGGTATGTCTCTTTTAAAAATCCTTTTTGACTATGAAGGTGATTTGTATGTCTCTTTTAAAAATCCTTTTTGACTATGAAGGTGATTTGTATGTCTCTTTTTGAACATACTCTTTCGAATGGTTTTTTATGAACTCTTTGATTGTGGTTTGTGTGCGTGAGGGACAAGCCCACATTAAACCTTGTTGGTACTATATTATATATACATATTCATGATTGTTTTTCCTCTCTAAAGGATGATTGAAAATTGAGATATAAAGGTTTGGTATTTGAACCTGAATTACCCCATAAGGGATGTTTAAACTTGATAATTGAAAAGCTGGACTATCTCATGTGAATGCTCTATAATGGGTTGTGTTGAACTTGAAACTTGTTTAAAGAAGTGAACCCGGTTTTGAAAACTGAAATGATTTGATATACCCCTATAATGGGATGATGAACATAATCCTTAATGAATAATGTGATTATCATGATATGACTTGTGATTCGGCTTCCATGCCATGATTACAGTGATTCAACTCTGTTGCCATGATTTATATTATTTGTGTTTTGCCTAGCTACTCGGGAGAAAGGGTAGTCACTATGGATCCTAGTGGGGTTAGCCTAGCTATTCGGGAGGAAGAGTGGTGATCGAGGGTTACACACCCCGATGTGGTATTTGCCTAACTATTCGGGAGGAAGTATAGTTATCGTGGGTCAAATTACCCCGGTGTGGTTCTTCTATGTTGTTTAGGGAACCCTACATGGTCATCCCTTCGTTTCTTGACTTAGGCCTGTATTGGCATGTGTTATACTTTGTTTGCCCGTGAGTGGCTTATTGATGATAATGAACTTGTGTTGCCTGTGAGTGGCTTATTGATGATAATGAACTTGTTTGCCTGTGAATGGCTTGTTGATGATATTGAACTCCAAATGGAAAGATTCAAATTGTAATTTACGGCATAATGGATTGGAAAAGATATATGTCTGTCTTAATGGTTTCTTTTGATGGTTATAAAGTTGATGGTTTATCTTGTCTCTGGATTTCAAACTATTTTTATTGAAATTGTTTCACTGATCTTTATTACATTATTTTGCTATTAACTATTGTCCCGGAGACACTCACTGAGTAGCCAGTACTCAGGCATACCATTGTTGTTTTTTATGGTATGTTAGGTAACGAAAAAGAGCAGGTTCGTGATACGCGTACGGAGTAGGAGAACTTGCTGCTTTCCAGACTTATTGGTGAGCCCACACCTTTGTTCGTGGGACACCGCTCCATCGTTATTTATTTATTCTAGTTTTCGGCTGCGCCGAAAGTTAGATACTCATTTATTCATCATAGAAGCTCCATAGATAGTTGTCAGAATTGTGGGTAGATGTTGAAGTCTCCTATGACTTTTTGAGGCGTTTGCCACGTTCATAACTAATCATTTATATTAGACTTCCGCTGATTTTGTTTCATAATTGTGATCTTAATTTTATTTAGTTATTTATAACTTGTTTAATTAATTAATGAAAGATTATCGAAAAAGGACTTGACGTAATTGATTTATAAGGTACTTCCGATGTTGTTCACGACATCGGATGCCGGTCACGTCTAGGGTGGGTTTTGGGGCGTGACAATCATCATCATCATCATCATCATCGTGTCATCATATGACCAGCTGATCAGGTGGTAGTGCGTATATAACGCCGTCACCCCATACATACATATACATATATATATATATATATATATATATATATATATATATATATATATATATATATACGCGCATATAACACCTGAGGGGTCTCGAGTCTGTATATGCATATGTATATATAAATGCAATGCAATGCATAAAACATGATAGGAGTACAAGTGACTCTAAATACCACTGGATCTAAACAAGACTTTCTGAAGATAGCAATATGGAGCATGAATCAAATGGATCATTCCTAACTCTAAGAGTAGAGTCATTATGGATTAACGTTACATGTACGTTCGGTTCACAAAGATCATGCCAAAAAGAAAGAAAGGGATAGCATTACATACCTTATCGTCTCCTTAACTACTCAACGCCTATCCTCCCAAGCTTGTAAATCTACATTCAAGATGATTCATACTAAAGTTAACTCTTTGAAACTCTCATAAGGTCAAACTAAAGTAATTGGTAAGCTAATGAAAATTGAACAACATTTCCCTTATATCCTCTACTTCCACCAACTCCAAAACAACTCCCAAAACCATAATAAATCATCAACAATATTACAATCAAAAGATTTCATTCAAATTGCAATCTCGAAACTTCTTTTCATAATCAATCCATAACAACAACTTCAACACAACCCCTTATACACTTGTATACAACACTTCCTCAACATCATTATTATCTGGGACAAAGCCTCTGGAAATTACACCAGAGACCAAAATTCTTGATTCTTGAAGGTTACAGCTACATGTAATTCTCTGCTTAATCTAGAATTCTAATAAGATAAATTGCATTAACTGAGAGGGAAAGATTAAGAGTGCTTATTGGATCCTCAGACTTGTTCCTTACTTGTCCCTTGTTTCCATCCATTCTCAGAACATAGCAACAAAAGTTAGAAATCTTCCTCAACAACTGCAATTAAACTTCTAGTTGTGTCTATCAACATTTTGGTAAAGAATATTACACAGTAGTTTTGTTGGTTTTTTAAGAAAGAAATTAAGGAAAATAGCAGAGAAAGACTAAGAGATTTCTTGTCACCTCAAATTCAATTTCTAATACAGATTGGAATTAGAAATTGAATAGTTCTAGAAACGTGTCCTTAAAAGCATAGCAATTTCACTATTTAATGGAAAAACTGAATTTACAGGAAATGTGATCCATTCAATCCCCTTCATTAGAAGAGAAACAACAAAAACCTGTTGTGTTATCTGAAGAATCAGTGTTGTCTTCGTTCACTTAATGCTGGATTTGGGCGAGGGCGATCATCGTACCTTTGGTTTCATTTGATGATAATGAAATAGTTGGTAGATATTCATGTGATGGACTGCAATATGTCGCCACAGGCATATTTGGAGGGAGGGTGGGCAATGGAGCTTCAAAATTAAGCACATGAACTGCTTTCCTAATAGAAGGCCTGTATTTGCTATCTGGATGAGCACACTATAAGCCAACAATTAGTAAATGCTCCATCTCTTGTTCATTGAAATCTGATGAGAGTTTATGATCAACTGCTTCTCGAAGATTTCCCATCCTGTAAAGTCTCCAAACCCAATCAACAATGTGAACTTAATGCTCTTCTTGACTTCATGATCAATAGGTTTCCTTCCATAAGCTATTTCTAATGCGACAATACCAAAGCTATAAACATCTGTTTCCTTGCTAGCTTTGTCAGTGATGAAACATTCAGGGGCTATGTAGCCCCTTGTACCTGCCACAACTGTTGTTTAGGATCCCTTTACATGGTCAACCAACCTAGCTAATCCAACATCCCCAAGTTTGGCATTGAAATTAGAATCCAACATAATATTGCTCGACTTTATGTCCCTATGCA
Organism: Lycium ferocissimum; assembly: GCF_029784015.1. Taxonomy (NCBI): domain Eukaryota; kingdom Viridiplantae; phylum Streptophyta; class Magnoliopsida; order Solanales; family Solanaceae; genus Lycium; species Lycium ferocissimum. The sequence goes on from NC_081344.1 coordinate 22,668,073, forward strand.
CCACACATTGTTCCCATTCTTCGTGTAGATATAGCAATGCCGAGGCCAGGCCTTGAGCAATCTTGAATCTTATTGGCCATGTCAAATGGATTTTTCCCTTGAAAAGATGGGTATCCAAGCTTCCATTAGGAATAAACTCATAGACAAGTAGAAGCTCTCTTTTCTCATGGCACCAGCCGATGAGTTGCACCAAATGTTTATGTCTTAACCTGCAAATGATCCTCACTTCTGATGCATACTCTTTTACTCTTTGCTTGGAATCCTCGAAACCACTCGAATGAAGAATATCGAATTGGATTCTGCCGAGATATCCTTTATAAACACCCCCAAACCCACCTTGCCCAAGCATCTCTTCCTGCGAAAAGTTGTTTGTACATCTAGCCAACTCACTGTACAAGAACTTCTTTGCTCCTGTGCTTCTTTCAAATTCATCAGTCATGGAACCATCAAAGTTATCATCCTCTTCATTTTCTCTCACCTTCCTCTTTCTCCAATATGCAAACAACATCAAAACACATGCTGCAACCAAAACACAACCACCAGAAATCAATCCGACCACAAGTCCTAAATTTGTTTTGCTTAGTGCATGCTCTAGCTTGGTGTTTGGTAAGCCTACCCCTGGATCTGTCATGTTGTTATTATTATCTAAAGAAGAAGTAAATTCCAAGAATATTAGATGCTTTGTAATGCAAAGACGAGTCCCGCTCCACCTGTGAAGCCAAAAGTGACCCATTCTGGCAAATATTCCTTCAGATCAAGATTGTAAGATAGGCCCCGAAGATGGATGTGGTATTCCGCGAGTTGGAAACCGGTGAAGACAACACTAAGATTTTTTGAGGTTGAATTATAGCTAATCCGGACATCGGTTCTCCTACCATCCGGAATGCTACCAAACCGAGGTCACATTAACTACGGATTGCAGAGTTGATATCTATACCTACATGATCACCCAATGGATCATACCGCACGTTCGATGGGTGTCAAACTCCACAACAACAAAATGATTACCCGATGTATTCGGTCGGCGAGTATTACTTGTAAGGCCAAGACTTTCGCCTCGGGCCGTGTTATCGGGAATTGTTGAACACGGTGCGCGAGGAAGAGAGAGCAAGACCATCACCATATCTTGTTACGCCCGTGAATTGACGCTAAAGGAGAAATGTGTCATCGAAATGCGTGACATTTCCAGAGGCCTTGTCCCAGAGATGCAGTGGTTTCGAATATGTGGCTTGACCTATGCTTGCATTTATAGCACGATTGAGCTTGTTTGTGGTGAGTTGAATTGCATCATTTGCTGGATAAGCATCTCTCTCATATGTTACATTCTGATCATTAGGTCTAAAACTATCAAAATTGAAGGACAACGAAGTGACTAAAGGGATTATGTAAGAAGGAAAATGAGGTATTTGAGAGCAGAGATAGAGGCAAAGACAACCATAGTTGGACAATATGTTCATCAGATAGTTAGACAACTGAATATATACAATAATCTATATGCCTAAGGAAAACATATATCATCTTTCCAAAGGCAGTCTAAAGTCTTGGTCAACTTTTAGTCTTTTATGTACATAAAGTTATTGAGAGATAGTTTCATGTCCCAACAGTCTACTCTGAATTTACATAACTCCCCACCCCCACCCCTGGTCTATTCCAAACTATTCAAGATTTAGAGTATTCTTGAAGGGGAAATGAAGACTTTGAAATTCTTTAAGAATATACTGGTACATTTTGTTTAAGCAAAGATCTCCATTTAGTTGATAACTGTTGCTATTTCTAATATTTTGTAAGTTGGAATCTGTCTCTCATTCTGATTATATGACCTTTTAAGAATATAGTCTAAAGATGACCAAAAAAAGGGTACTCTCTCCACGACTTGGACAATATACCATGTTTGAGAATTTTCTTCTTCAAGAAATGGCATAATTTACCAATTTATCCACACATGCTAGCTCATTCCATCTCCTCCACAAGTTTACCTTGGCTGGAAGTCCTCCTTCATTGTCAAGAGGCCCATAGACAGCAAGTTGAAACACTTCCATTTTCCCTAGCTAACAGAGCAGATGCAAGCAAGTGGTTATGGTTGCCAACTATACTTTGTCTACCTATGGTAAAACAAATTTAAGAGATAGATACACTATTATCAAGGTTGTACTAACTTAAACTTTTAAAAGTTAATTTCACAGATGGTTATTTACTGAACCAAAGTCATAAAACTAATTATTGTGACTGAAAAATAACTCAATTATGGCTAGATAATACTGGAAAAAAAAATGCCCAAAAATACTAAACGTAGTCCTGAAAAACACAAGTAGGCTGCCACATCATAGAGTTAATAACTTGTACGCAACGCGGTATACTTTTAAAAATATTATTTGACCCAATCTAATGCCCAATTTCACCATATGGTACATCATGTTTTTTTTTGTGGGCCAAAAAATGGGATATTTTTTAATTTGCCTGCATTGGAAGTACACTTGTTTCCACTTCAGTCACAAAAATTCGTTACAAGAAAAACTTCGGAAGCCTTTTGGTTCATCCAGCACTCCCTTCTTTTGTGCTTTCCTTCTTTATGTACTTTAAGCTCTTCATTTTGTACTATGAATAAAGTCCATATTTAACGATGTGGCAAAGCCTCTATAGCTGGTAAATTAGAAGAAAGGACAACTATAAAAAATAGACATGAAGAAACAAAAAGCCAAGTTAAAAGTAGAAGCTCTAATTGCTCATACCAACTGATTATACACAATGATATCTCACCTTTCGACATAAACTTTTCCTCTTTTTTCCTTCCCAGTGATTAACCAACTAAATTTCAGTATGGATAATAGAACAAAGTTGCTTCAACAGCACGTCCCCTAAATTAGACCAAACACCTTCAAATACCCTGATAAAAGTGCATATTTGCATAATCCAAAGCCCACGTTCCACCAGTAAAACTCATTGTTTCTTGAAGTTTTGCCAAGTGCTTCCTACCATTAAGATGTGAAGCCATATCAATCTCGCCAGGGCACCTAATGTTACAAAACCTACACCACAGCTTAGAATTATGAGTAGCACCACCAGCATTCTTCACTTGCTTCTGCTTTTGATGTTGTCCAGTAGCTCCTAGTTGGACCTTTTCTTTAGGTTTTTCATTAGTACTGTGCTTTCTTTGAGTTGAAATTGCATGCTTTACTTGCTCCTTCTTAAGCTTGTCTGGCATATTTGAAGTAAAAGGTGGGTTTCTTTCAGTTTTTGCTGTTTTCTTGAAAGTTTTCAGCACTTCACAATTTTCCCTATGTCTCCTCCCTAGAAGATGGCACTTCAAGTCATGCTCTGACTTAGTTGTCACTTGACATACCGCACAAGTCCACTCTGTCTGAACTTTCTTTACGGAATTAGTTTCTGGGAGTTTAATCTCCTCGGCATCTGCTGGAAGCGCTGTTTCCTTGATCTGCACAGCAGTTGTTTTCTTTTCAATCTGAATTGGAGTTTCCTTCAGACTTTTAACCTGCAGTTCCACAGGGTACATTTTAATCACTGGCATACTATAGAAAAATAAATACCAGGCTGGAACAGAGGCAGTATTAATGTTTAAAAGAATTAAGAGCTTCAATTCTCTCCCTCTTTTAGTGGCTTCAAATGTTGACAGCAGAAACTGAGTTTCAAATTGTTTTAGCATATATGGAGCTTCTTCTTAAGTGTTTCTTGATCTCGGTGTGCATTATCAATTGCCATCTTCCACATTTAGCTTGATTGATCAGCCTAAATCGTTGTCTTCATATACAGCTAAGCCTCACCCGCACTTTTCCTAACTTGACCACCAAGAGTATCACTAGCAGCTAATTAGCTATTCTCATGGGAACATCAAGCTCTCCTCTTTTGATCAATCGCTTGCTTAAGATCTACCCTTATTGTTTGCTCAACAATTGCATCCCGAGCGATGTTAAGGCATAATATATCCCAAAAAAGGACCAAGGAAATTTTAGGGTTAAGAATGATACCCCCTCCGTTTAAATTTGTTTATCTTACTTTCCTTTTTGGTCTGTTTAAAAAAGAATGTCACTTTCTATATTTAGTAACTCTTTACCCCAATATATCCAACATGGCATATTTAAGCACACAAGATTCAAAGGGCATTTTGGTACATTACACACATCTTTTGTTTAAGACTACGAGATTCAAGTCTTCTTTATTTTTTGGGAAACGGTGCAAATATACCCCTCAACTTTGTGATTTAGAGCAGATATACCCCTCGTTAAAAAAGTGGTGCATATATACCCCTGCCGTTACACAAATGGTGCAAATATACCCTTTTCGCTGACAGAATTTGTTAAAAAATTATTTAGCTTATTTTTTAATTAAAAAAATGCCGCGTGCCTTAAAAAAAAAAAAAAAAAAGTCTACCTATTTTTTTAAGTAGACTTATTTTTCAAAGCCACGTGGTATTTTTTTTTTTTTTTTTTAAAAAAAGGGTAGACTTATTTTTTGAAGCCAAGGAGATTTTTTTTTTTTTTTTTAAACGAACGAGACAACCCACTAGAAAAAACAAATTACCTCGTGGCAAAAAATTTTAAAAAGAAAAGTCTACTTAAAAAAAATGGGTAGACTTATTTTTTTAAATCCACGGACATTTTCTTAATTAAAAGATAAGCTAAATGATTTTTCAAAAATTTCTGGCAGCGAAAAGGGTATATTTGCACCATTTGTGTAGCGGCAGGGGTATATTTGCACCATTTGTGTAACGGCAGGGGTATATATGCACCACTTTTTTAACAAGGAGTATATCTGCTCTAAATTGCAAAATTGAGGGGTATATTTGCACCTTTGCCCTTATTTTTTTAAACTCTGTGCCAAGTCAAACTAAGACAAACAAATTGAAACGGATGGAGTAACCTGTTTGGGCTCAGCTGCTTCATTGGCAATGTGCTCTGATCGTGCTGCAGCTTCATGTTTGACTTTCTCCTGATTAAGCTGATTTGACTTTGTTGTAACAGGTGAGCTTCCTTCACTTTTGGCCGTTTGCTTGCAAGTTTTCAGCCCTTCACACTTTGCTTTATGTTTCCTTCCATTAAGATGGGACTTCAAGATTTGCTCTGAGGTGGCTGTCACTTGGCATACTGCACAAGTCCACTCTGTCTGAACTTGCTTTGAAGATATAATCCCAGGAAGTTTAATCTCTTCAGCATCTGCTGGAACTGTCATTTCCTTGACCTGCACTCCTGTCGTTTTCTTCTCAATCTGAATTGGATATCCCTGCAGTTGCACAGACATCTTAATCGCTGGTGTACAGATTACTTTTGCTTGAATACAGAAACACAAAAACCAGGATAGAATAAAGGTGGTACTGATGTTTTAAGAGCATTAATTATCTCCCTTTTCTAATGGCTTCAAATGTTTACAGGAGAAACAGAGGCTCGAGGCCATACTAAGATCTATGAAACTAATGCAAACTTCAAAAAGGATTAATTTTACAAAATGCACCAGTTTAACTTTCAGGTTGCTCGGCGATTATTTTAGCATGAACAAGGTTTCTTCTTGGCCTAAATGATAATGCTAGCTTGATGGATGAGCCTACTTTTTGTTTTCATATACAGTAAGCTTCACCTCAAGCTCTCCTCTTGTCATCAATCATGAATTAGCAGCTTGTTTAATGTTTCATCTATCAAGGCATCTAGAGCAATACTTGTGAACACATAATATTCCAAAAGAAGTAAGGAAATTCAAGGGTTAAGAAATATAACCTGTTTGGTCTCAGCAGCTTCATGTTTTGCCATATGCTCCATCACTTTGATATCTTCCCAAACAGGATGACTCCCTTCACATTCTCTCTGATTAGGGGTAATATGTTTGTTATTTATGGGATTTTAAGGAATGAAAGCATGTGAAGAGACAAAAATAAATTCACTACAAACAAACAAGTAATTAGTTCTGTTGTTAACAAAAGGAAAATTCAGACTTTTTGATGCTTTATTTGAGAAAACCAACTGCATAATGTTTATTACAATAACCTACTTCTCATGTACATAAAATAGTTTAAGGGTTGGAAGGTACACAACATCTATGCAAACAAAGCATTCACGAATTTGCTGGAAATAAGCAAATCTCCAAAAATAGTCCATGATATCATTGTTAGGATCAAGCGCATACCATCACAACAAAACCTATAGCTGGTACCAAAAAACACAACTTTATTTCTTAACCCATACCATCAAGCAACATGTTCGATAATGACTCCGTCTTGGGCCTCGCTATAGGCAAGATGTTGGTGTTAGCCAACAACCCCCCCGAGGTTCAAATTGTTTTAGCACATATGGAGCTTCTTCTTAAGTTTAAACGATAATGTTTCTTGATCTCGGTGTGCATTATCAATTGCCATCTTCCACATTCATGCCAAAAGCTATGATTGATCAGGGTAAACTTTGTTTCTTAACCTAGCCCATCAAGCAAGTGTGTGTCCTAACTATGACCACCAAGAGTCGCCGGCCATGGGCATCTAATTATATTCTCATGGAAACATCAAGCTCTCCTAAATTGAAAAAAGAAAATCTAAAAATGAGTTTGCTCAACAATTGATCCCGATCCTGTTAAGGCATAATATATCAAAATTTAACCAAGGAATTTTATCCTTTAAGAATGATGCCCCTCCAGTTTAAATATTATATCAATTCTAGAAAATATGTATATAAGATATCTAGTTTAAAAAAGAGACCATGGGTTCACTTGCTATATTAGTAACTTCTTTACCCCAATATATCCTCGCCATACATGTTGGCATTACCAAACAATATCACATATATGCAAACCATTTATCTTGTATTCAACACACATCTTTCCAAATCATTATAGAATGAAAACTAAAGCAGCAGCATTTAAAAGTTGTTTAATACAGTTGGGAGCTAGAAACAACAGCTGAAGCACCTGGTTGATTTAAGCTTTCCTGTTTCATCACTAGTATCAGTAGGCTTGATCTGTTCTGCATGATGATTCGAACATAATCCTTGGACTGCAAATATACATCATGATAAGTATGAAGTTGTTAAAAATCCAGTGGAGCTTATTTTTTAATTAAACATTTGCTTCTGTAACGGTGGCAATCTAACTTTTTTTTTGATATGGATTAGCACTTATTTTTATTTTTAACTGATGTACATCAAAGTAAGTGTGTCCAATTCGATAATGAACTGGCTACTCCTTGCAAAAGTAACGTCTGCCATACCTTGTCTGCAATAAGTTTCTCCAGAGCATCAGAACCATTTTCTTCAAGATACCTCTCTGCCACAGCCAGAAATGTTTCATTCTTGAGAGATGGATCCTCCATTGGTTTGTTAAACCAGTCAGTAACAGTTTGAAGGTTGACAGACAAGCACAAATATAGAAGGCGTTGGTACACATAACAAGAATCATTAAACTGCCTGATACTATCGTGCAGTTTAAGTGGAAAACATGGACGAATAAGGTTTTGATAAAGATAACATGCGCCGTTAAACTGCGGTATCACCAACCAACATATGGTTATTAATTTTATATATGGCCACAGAGGAACCCTGCCAAAGTAAATGAAAAGACATTAGTATATGCAACAGGACTAGTTTCTCATGCCGACATGTATATTACACAATTTTTCTCGAAATGCTTCAGCAAACTCTCTAGCTCTTGAAATCCTCAACTTCTCACCAAGGGAATTTAAGAACACAAGCAAGAACAGACATATAACTACCAATATAGACGAGTAACTGAAATAGGTGCATTATAAGACTTTGAGGTTCACTTGAAAAAGAATCTGTCAATATTCAATGAGTCAATACAAGAGTATGGATCCAGAAACAAATTGTAATTACTTGAGCAGGGTGCAAAGCACGAGAATTTGCATATGAAGCATATACTTGTTCCGTTGGGGTTTAGTATCAAGTAGATATCTGCCTACAAGGTAAGGCCACCAATAGAGGATATCATAAGTTCATTAACCATTAATGTCTTCGAGTTTGCCCTTATTTTTCTTCAAGACAGAAAATTTTCCCAATGATCTTTACTGAAGTTAATCTACTTAACAAGTGTCAATAATTCAAAGAGTTCCTATTTCCATATGATTTAAAGAGGATCATGAAAGGAATACACGTAAAATAAAGGTCACAAATTTTTGGCCCTTTTAATATAGCCAACTAAGAGTACAGCACATTACCATTCAATAAGCTTCTCAAACACGTGCTCGAACAGAGAAATAAAGGAAAAGATGGTCCAATATGTGACTAGCTTCCTCATGTGATACTTGGAGCCAGCCTCAATCGCTCGTATTGATGCAAATCTGCAGTTCCACAAAAGAATTGGGTAACTTAACAAGCAAAAATGCTACACCAGATAACCAAAGTTGGAAATGAAAGCATTCAATAATTGAAACATTGTTATGCCTTAGGGTGCACTTGGCCAGGGTCGTAGCTACCTTTGGTGAAGGGGCCTCAACTGAATCCCCTCATATTACACTATGCTAAAAGGATAAAACAATTTTTTTGGTGTGTGTATATATATATATATATATATATATATATATATATATATATATTGATATCCCCTCGACATAGGATAAAATATTAGATGTGACATTTTTACGTTTTTTGGAATCTCCTTGTTCAAAATTTTGGTTCTGCAACTGCATTTGGCATGGAGTAAAATGTTTCATATAGAAAAGTTTCGGAAATTTTCAAAAATATACAGCCCAACATAAAATACTATGTCCATGTAGCCATATTTTGAGTTTACACCCGTATAGCCAACTTTTGTTTCTTTCTGTAACAGTGATTATACAACATTTTTTTTGGGAACAGTGTATACAATATTATACAACGTTATACATAATGTATTAACCTTGTATAAAAATGTATAATAATGTACATAAAAGGTGTTTATACACAAACAAGAGCTAAACCGGGTAACAAACTCAAATATGGACTATATATATATATATATATATATATATATATATATATATATATATATATATAAATAGAAGTTTGGTTATTTGTAAATTAAAGAAAAGGGGTTTCAATCCAAATATGGAATTGTAAGATCACATAATATGTGCAAAATAGACTTGTAAAGGACAAAGGAAACTAAAGTTAACGAGTATGGAGTAATGGAGAGTTCACACACTTACAGAGGATAGCCCAGAGCAAGTACCGGCCTGCAAATACAGTAGAGCAAGAAATCAAGAGTATAAATACATGCAATATACGTACTTGAATATGTAGACTCATGCATATACGTATAATGTTGGGGAAAAAAGGTAGACAAAGCTAAAGTCTTGTTTATTTAAGCCTTCTTCTTCACAACTTGGCAAGATTTCATGTCCCAAGTTTCATTTTTAACAAACAACACATAATGGAGAAAGAAAATAAATTTACCAAGCGAGGAAATCGATCAAGTGAAGCGTATATCTGAGAAAACCCATTTGGAAAAATAAATTTTCTTTGCTTTTCTTTGTTGCAATTTCCTCAACTTGAATTCTATCAAGTTCTTGAGTTTCAATGATCAGAGAGAAAGGAACAGACACTGTGTACTTCACAAGACTTTATGAGGATCAAAAGAAGTAAAGAGTATTCAAAAAAGGTCTCTCTTTTCCAGTAATAACAAAAATATCCTACTAATGGTGTGTTGTAAAGTGGAAAAGGTCAGGCCAATTTTGGAAAAGTATAAAATTGACACGTCTTTCTATGTTCCAATCAAATAAAAGCATTGAGTTTTCATTTTATTTTTCTAATTTAAATGTGTGATTCTGGCGAATTGTAATTAACAGACTAATTAACGAAAGTTGAGTCACCATGTTCCTTTCTTCTTATTTTTATTATTATTATTATATTATATTCTATTTTTTTATATTAACTATATAGAAGCGTGGGTTGGAAGATGGATCGTCGACATAGTCCCTAGGGGTAGTTCTGGTATTTCGTAATTTTCATGCATTGAAGACGTTGTACTATGTTGTGGTGTATGCGTACTTTTTCGTTTTTGGATTATAAAGTCACATTATCAAAAATTTGCTAAACAATGTGGGCCCTCGGTTGGAAAAATTCTATACAAAAAAAGTTTGCGCATTTTTGAATATTTATGGCCAAAAAAAGTGGCCCCCATTAAACTTTAATGTGATTCCTTTCTTATTATCTCCCTCTATCTCCATAGCTTTTTTAATACTCTTCCTCTACTAATATTCAATAGACAAAGAAAGTACGTTCTTTAATTAATTTTTCAAAAGTAGTTCTGTATATATTATTATCAAGTTTCATTTTTTAAAAGTTACTATTATAACTGATTACTTTTTGTAATTCCATGAGTGATATCTTACCTCACCAACTGTAATTATATAATCAAATTAATTGAATATTGTTACATTTATAAAATAAATTACTCCACACAAATTGCTATGATTTGTTTTAATATCCTAAAAAGAAACTAAGATGGGTATTACATTCTCAAAAGGCATTTTTCAATGTCTTATCAAGCTTCATTTTTAAAAAATTACTATTACAGAGATTACATTTTGTAGTTCCATGGGTGATATCTTACCTCACCAACTGTAATTTTATAATCAAATTAATTGAATATTGTACAATTATAAAATAAATTATTCGGATGTTTATTGCAGTACTGTTTAATATCCTAAAAAGAAACTAAGATGGGTATTACATTGCAAAAGGCATTTTCCAATGTCTTAAGTTTCTAATTATATACGGAGCACCATAATAGCCAAAATAATTTATCAGTACATACTTATGATAGGTTAAGCAAAAAATAAGGATAGAAATCGTATACCACATTTATGCCCATGTTATATGACACAATATACATAATCACCATATGTATAAAAAGTTTCACGTTTTAGCCTAGGAGAATGGTAGTTCAAATGACGTTTTCGTATTTAGAAGTAGTTAAAAATTCAATAAGTTTTGAAATTTTGGTTCAAATTGGATTAACGCGTGGTTTAAAAAGTGTCTATTAGCCTTTTTCTTCCATTTTTTCTTAAATAAAGTCACATAAACTGAAACAAAGAAATAACATCATGACACAAATTATTGAACCCGTGCTCCCAAAATTTCTATCTTTACATGCGTGACTTTCAAGAAATGTTGTAAAATATATCATTTTTTTTTATAATTGCATAAAAATAAATTATAAATATATGTTGGGCCCGTGCTGGCGCGGGCTGTGGTATCTAGTTCACATCTATACGACTGACTTCCGAAGTGCTCGTCCTCTCAAATCCTTAATGACGAAGGACTTGTTCTTTAATTTTTGCCGACATTCTATTTGCAAAATGGTAATTTTTCAAATTCGTTCCTCTTAACACTTTAGTCTTTTCAAGGGAGCATTTTGCCCTCGCATATACTTTTTACCCCTAAATTTGTAACTTAGAATAACAATTAAGTTCATATTGAAGAAATTGCACGAATTGTCCTTCTAATGGGTTGGTCTTTAATTTTTGCCCTTTAGCAATTGAACTTAGTTCTTTAAGGCCAAAAGTCATGTGGCATAACTTATGAGATATTACAACAACAATAACAACATATCCAGTGTAATCTCACAGGTGGGGTCTAGAAAGAGTAGGATGTACGCAGACCTTACATTTACCTTTGTGGGGTGGAGAGACTAATTCTGATTGACCCTAAGCTCAAAAGAAACGTAGTCAATGCATGATTGCAAGAAAAATAAGAAAGCAAAATATCAAGAGAAACAAATGGAGCAATACATGCGGTACATAAATAATACTACAAAGAAAATGAGAAGAGGAGATGGAAAGACTAGCCCCACACCTCTCTCACACAAAACGCGACAAAACTCAACTACCCTCCAATCTAAGGTCATGTCCTCAGTTGTGCCATATGCTGTCTAATCACATCCCCCAGTTCTTTTTCGGCCTACCTCTACCTCTTCTAACTCCTGCAACCGCCAATCTCTCACACCTCCTAACTGGCGCACCCTCACACCTCCTCTTCACATGCCCAAACCATCTCAGTCTCGCTTCTTTTATCTTATAGGCCACGGAGGCCACTCCGACGAATAACTGTTGTTTCCTTCCATAAGCTATTTCTAATGCGACAATACCAAAGCTATAGACATATGTTTCCTTGCTAGCTTTGTCAGTGATGAAACATTCAGGGGCTATGTAGCCCCTTGTACTTGCCAAAACTGTTGTTCGGGATCCCTTTTCATGGTCAACCAGCCTAGCTAACCCAAAATCCCCAAGTTTGGCAATATTGCTCGACTTTATGTTCCTATGCACCACACATTGTTCCAATTCTTCATGTAGATATGGCAACGCCGAGCCCAAGCCTTGAGCAATCTTGAATCTTATTGGCCATGTCAAATGGATTTTTCCCTTGAAGAGTTGGGTATCCAAGATTCCATTAGGCATAAACTCATAGACAAGTAGAAGCTCTCTTTTCTCATGGCACCAGCCGATGAGTTGCACTAAATGTTTATGTCTTAACCGGCTAATGATCCTCACTTCTGATGCATACTCTCTTACTCCTTGCTTGGAATCCCTTGAAACTCTCTTAACAAAGAATATAGGAATTGGATTATCTGAGATATCCTTTATAAACACCCCTGAACCCACCTTACCCAAGCATCTCTTCCAGCGAAAAGTTCTTTGTACATCTAGCCAACTCACTGTACAAGAACTTCTTTGGTCTTATGCTTCTTTCAAATTCATCGGTCATGGAACCATCAAAGATAACATCATCTTCATCTTCTCTCACATTTCTCTTTCTCCAATATACAAACAACATCAAAACACATACTGAAACCAAAACAGAACCACCAGAAATCCATCCGACCACAAGTCATAAATTAGTTTTGGTTGGTGCATGCTCTAGCTTGATGTTTAGTAAGGCTACCCCTGGATCTGTCATGTTGTTATTATTATCTGAGTAAAATTCCAAGAATAGATGCTTTGTAATGTAAAGACGAGTCCTGCTCCACCTGTGAAGCCAAAAGTGACCCATTTTGGCAAATATTCCTTCAGGTCAAGATTGTAAGATAGGCTCTGCGGCCAGTGACTGTGGTATTCCCTTCGAGTTGGAAACCGGTGAAGACAACACTAAGATTTTTTGAGGTTGGATTACGAGTGATCCGGGCATCGGTTCTCCTACCATCCGGAATGCTACTATACCGTGTCACATTAACAACAGTTACATAGAGTTGATATCTATACCTACATGATCACCCATTGGGTCATACTGGACGTTCTGATTGGTGTCAAACTCCACAGCAACAAAATGATTACCCGATGTATTGAGTCGCTGAGGATTACTTGTAAGGCCAAGACTTTCACCTCTGGTTGTGTTATTAGGAATTGTTGAACCTGCAGGCGCGAGGAAGAAGGCAAGACCATCACCATATCTTGTTGTACCCTGTGAATTTATGCTAAAGGAGAAATGTGTACTGAAATCTGTGAGATTTCCCGAGGCCTTGTCCCAGAGATGCAGTGGTTTCGAATATGTGGCTCGACTTATGCTCGCATTTATAGCACGATTGAGCTAGTTTGTGGTGAGTTGAATTGCACCATTTACTAGATAAGCATCTCTCTCATATGTTACATTTTGATCATTGGGTCTAGAAATATCAAAATTGAATGACAATGAAGTGACTAAAGGGATTATGATAAGAAGGAAAACAAGGTAGTTGAGAGCAGATAAAGAGGCAAAGAGAACCATAGTTGGACAATATGTTAATCAGATAGTTAGACAATTGAATATATACAATAATCTATATGCCTATGGAATACATTTATCATCTTTCCAAAGTGCAGTCTAAAGTCTTGGTCAATTTTTAGTCTTTTATGTACATAAAGTTATTGAGAGTTAGTTTCATGTCCCAACAGTCAACTCTGAATTTACACAACTCCCCACCCTTGGTCTATTCCAAACTATTCAAGAATTACAGTATTTTTGAAGGGGAAAGGAAGAGTTTGAAATTCTTTGAGGAATATACTGGTACATTTTGTTTAAGCAGCACCTACATTTAGTTGATAGTTGTTGCTATTTCTAATATTTTGAAAGTTGGAATCTATCTCTCATTCTGATTGTATGACCCTTTTAAGAATATAGTCTAAAGATGACCAAGAAAGGGTACTCTCTCCACGACTTACACCATATATCATATTACCATGTCTGAGAATTTTCTTCTTCAAGAAATGGGCATAATTTACCAATTTATCCACACATGCTAGCTCATTCCATCTCCTCCACCGGTTTACCTTGGCTGAAAGTCCTCCTTCATTGTCAAGAGGCCCACTGACAGCAAGTTGAAACACCTCCATTTTCCCTAGCTAACAGCGCAGACGCAAGCAAGTGGTTATAGATGTGACCTACACTTCGTCTACCTACAGTAATATCAAGGTTGTACTAACTTAAAATTTTAGAGTTAATTTCATGGATGATCATTTAACTTTTAATTTACTGAATCAAAATCGAATAACTAATTTTTGTGACCGAAAAATAATTCAAATATATACCTATATATTACAGAAAATAATAAAAGCCGGAAAAAGTTGTATGATCCTGAAAAATGCAAGTACGCTGCCACGTCTATCTTGTCAACTTGTAAATTTATTCACGTTAGTATCTCACTTAACATAATATGTCACTTAAAACCCATTTTTCGACCACATCTAGTGCCCGATATATCACCCATAATGTTTTTTTTAAAAAGAGGCCAGAAAATAAATTATTTTTTAAAGTGGCATCACGTAGATATGGTACATCATGGCTGCATTTTTTTTTTTTGTTGTCAAAGCGTGGGCCACGAAAATGGATTATGTTGTTAAAGTTGTGCACATAGACCTTATGTATAATGAGTTGCTGAAGTGGCAACCTACTTGTGTTTATAGGAGGGGATTGTGGTTAACTTAGCAAAATTCAGGGGAGACAAATGAAAAGAATCTTATTATTATAGGATTTTAAATATTGTTCAAGTCTTGCAAGTTGCAACCAGTCCGCATTTGAAGTGCAATAACATTTCTTGCTTGTTTCCACTTTAGTTACAAAGATTCATTACAAGAAAAACATTGGAAGCCTTTTGATTCATCTAGAACTCCCTTCTTTGTGCTTTTTATGTTTATGTACGTTTAGCTCTTCATTTTGTACTACTATAAATAAACTCCATTTAGCGCTGCTGCAAAACCTCTATAGCTGGTAAAGTTAGCAGAAAGGACAACTACATAAAACAGATATGAAGAAACAAAAAGCCAAGTTAAAATTAGAGGCTCTGATTGCTCAGACCAACTGACTATACACTATAAAATTCCACCTTTTGACATAGATTTTTCCTCTTTTTCCTTTCCAGTGATCAAGCAATTAAATCTCAGTATGGATAATAGAACAAAGTTGCTTCAACAGTACATCCCCTAAAAGACACCAAACACCTTCAAATACCCGGGTAAAGCTGCATATTTGCATCCAAACCCCACGTTCTACCAATCGTTTCTTGAAGTTTTGCCAAGTGCTTCCTACCATTAAGATGTGAAGACATACCAATCTTGCCAGGGCACCTAATGTTACAAAAACTACACCACAGCTTAGAATTATGACTAGCACAACCAGCATTCTTCACTTGCTTCTGCTTTTCATGTTGTCCAGTAGCTCCTAGTTGGACCTTTTCTTTAGGTTTCTCATTAGTACCTGTGCTTTCTTTGAGTTGAAATTGCATGTTTTACTTGCTCCTGCTTAAGCTTGTCTGGCCTATTTGAAGTAAAAGGTGGGTTTCTATCAGTTTTGGCCGCTTTCCTGCGAGTTTTTAGCTCTTCACAATTTTCCCTATGTCTCCTCCCTAGAAGATGGCACTTCAGGTCATGCTCTGAGGTGGTTGTCACTTGACATACCGCACAAGTCCACTCTGTCTGAACGTTCTTTACCGAATCAGTCTCTGAGAGTTTAACCTCCTCGGCATCTGCTGGAAGCACTGTTTCCTTGATCTGCACACCTATTGTTTTCTTCTCAATCTGAATTGGATTTTGCTTCACACATTTAACCTGCAGTTTCACGGAGGACATTTTAATCACTGGCATACAGATTATTTTTGCTTGATTATAGAAAAATAAATACTAGGCTAGAGTAAAGAATTAAGAGCTTCAATTCTCTCCCTTTTTAGTGGCTTCAGATGTTCACTGGAGAAACTGAGGTTAGAGAATATAACTAAGATAAATGAATCTTGCAAACTTCATAGCAGGAAGTTTTACAAAGTGCACCAGTTTACTTTCGGGTTACTCAGTGATTGTTTTAGCATATACAGAGTTTCTTCTTAAGTTTAAATGATAATGTTACTTGATCTCAGTGTGCAGTATCAATTGCCATCTTCCGCATTTCGCTTGATTGATCAGCCTAATCTTTTTGTCTTCATGTACACCTACGCCTCACCCGCACTTTTCCTAACTTGACCAACAAGAGTATCACTAGCAGCTAATGAGCTATTCTCATGGAACATCATGCTCCACTCCTCTTCTGAACAATCGCTTGCTTAAGATCTTCTCTATTGGGCTGATCAATATTTGTGAAGGCATAATATCCCAAAAATGACCAAGGAAGTTCTAGCATTAAAAAATAATAACCTTTTTGGGCTCAGCTGCTTCATTAGCACCGTGCTTCAATCCTGCTGCAGCTGCATGTTTTACTTGCTCCTGATTAAGCTCATTTGACTTTGTTGTAACAGGTGAGCTTCCTTCCCTTTTGGCCGTTTGCATGCAAGTTTTCAGCCCTTCACACTTTGCTTTATGTTTCCTTCCGTTAAGATGGGACTTCAAGTTTTGCTCCGAGGTGGTTGTCATTTGACATACTGCACAAGTCCACTCTGTCTGAACTTGCTTTGAAGATATAATGTTTGGAAGTTTAATCTCTTCAGCATTTGCTGGAATTACCATTTCCTTGACCAGCACTCCTGTCGTTTTCTTCTCAATCTGAATTGGATTTTCCTTCACACTTTTAACCTGCAGGTCCACAGACATCTTAAGCACTGGCATACAGATAACTTTTGCTCGAGTATAGAAGCACAAAAACTAGGCTAGATTAAAGGTGGTACTGATGTTTAAGAATATTTAAGAGCATTAATTCTCTCCCTTTTCTAATGGCTTCAAATGTTTGCAGGTGAAACAGAGGCTCGAGACCATACTAAGATATCTGAATGTAATGCAAATTTCAAAAAGAACTAATTTTACAAAATGCACCAGTTTAAATTTCAGGTTGCTTGGCGGTTATTACAGCATATACGAGGTTTCCTCTCGTTCTAAATGATAATGTACTTGATTCAGTGTCTATATCATTTGCCATCTTGCACATTTAGCTTGATCGATGAGACGATGAGCCTAATTTTTGTTTTCATATACAGTAAGCTCTCCTCGTCATCAATCATCAATTACCAACTTGTTTAATATTTCATCTATCAAGGAATCTAGAGCAATATTTGTGAACACATAATATCCCAAAAAAAAAAGTAACTAAGGAAATTCAAGGGTTAAGAAATATAACCTGTTTGGGCTCAGCTGCTTCATGTTTTGCCATATTCTCCATCACTGTGATATCCTCCCAAACAGGACCACTCCTTTCACGTTCTGTCTGATTTGGAAAACTATGATTTTTATTTATGGGATTTTAAGGAATGAAAGCATGTGCACGGAAAAAAGATTTTCACTAGAAAAGAACAAGTAGTTAGTTCTGTTGTTAACAAAAGGAAAACTCAGACAGATTTGATGCTTTAATTGAGAAAACTGATAACTGCATAATGTTAGTACAATAACCTATTCCGCATGTACATACAATAGTCTAAGGGTTGGGAGGTACACTAAATCTATGCAAGCAAATCATTTTATGAATTTGCTGGAAATAAGCAAATCACAAAAATTAGTGCATGATATCATATATATGCAATCCATTCAACTTGTACTCAACTGCTAATGCAACTTTTCAAATCATTATGGGATGAAAATGCCAGTAAAACAGCAGCACAAGAAGTTATAACTGTTTCATACAGTACAGGGAGCTATGAACAACCGGTGAGGCACCTGGTTGGGGGTAAGCGCTCCTTCTTCAGCACTAGCATCAGTAGGCTTGATCTCTTCTGCATGATGATCCGAAATATAATCCTTGGACTGCAAATAGGAGATCATGATAATTACAATCAAGCCTGAAGTTGCTATAAAATCCAGTGGAATACGTAGTCATACATTTTCTTCGATTAGCAGTCTCAACATTTGTATAACTAACCGATGTAACTACTCCTTGCTGCAGTAATGTTTGACATACCTTGTTTGCAATAAGTTTCTCGAGAGCATCAGATCCATTTTCTTCGAGATACCTCTCTGCCACAGCCAGAAATGTTTCATTCTTGAGAGATGGATCCTTCATTGGCTTATTAAACCAGTCAGTAACAGTTTGGAGGTTGACAGACAAGCACAAATATAGAAGGCGTTGGTAAACATAACAAGAATCATCAAACTGCCTGATGCTATCGTGCAGTTTAACCGGAAAACATAAACGAATGAGATTTTGATAAAGATAGCAAGCACCATTAAACTGCGGTATCACCAACCAACATATGGTTATTAATTTTATATATGGCCACAGAGGAACCCTGCCACAGTAAATGAAAAGACATTAGTATATGCAACAGGAGTAGTTTCTCATGCCGACATGTATATTACCCAATTTTTCTCGAAATGCTTCAGCAAACTAGCTCTTGAAATCCTCAACTTCTCGCCAAGGGAATTTAAGAAACACAAGCTAGAACAGACATATAACTACCAACATAGATGAGTAACCGAAATAAGTGCATTATAAGACTTTGAGGTTCACTTGAAAAAGATTCTGTCACAATTCAATAAGTCAATATAAGGGTATGGATCCAGAAACAAAGTGTAAGTACATGAGTGGGACATGGTTTGAAATCATGGTTTGAAATCATGTTTGGACATGCAATTTGGATATCTTAAGTTATATCTTCTCTTATAGACATAAAAACCCCACAAGTTGTGAAAACTATCAAAACATTCTCAATTCTTATACAATCTTACCAAATGAAACAAGTCATAGTTCATAACAAAATTAATACAAGCTACTAGAAGGCCTTTCTAAAAAATACAACATCAATTGATCAAACTTTAGTTCAATAAAAACGAAAATTTAACATGAATAGTAATGAGGTTGGTGGAAGTTAATGAGGTTGGTAAATGGTTGGTGAGAGTAATTGTTAAAAATATCTACCAACTTATGGGTCTCTTTTTATAAAATATAAACTTATGGGTCAAATTTTATATTTAAAATTTTTGAAACCATGATTTGAAACCCCAAATCATGCCTTTTTCGATGATTTGGGGTTTCAAACCATGGTATGAAACCATGAGATGAAATGCATGTCCAAACGCTGATTTCATCTCATGGTTTCAAACCGCATGTCCAAACACCTACAAAGTGTAATTACATAAGTAGGGTACAAGCACAAAAATTTGGATATGAAGCATATATTTGTTCTGTTGTGTTTAATATCAAGTAGAATCTGCCTACTAGGTAAGGCCACTAATTGAGGATATCATAAGTTCATTAATCATTAACGTCTTGGGTTTAGCCTTATTTTTCTTCAAGACAGAGAAAAAATTTATGCAATGATCTTACCAAAAGTTAATCTAATTAACAAGCGTCAATGTTCAAAGAGTTCCTATTTCCATATGATTTAAAGAGGATTATGAAAGGAATACACATAAAATAAAGGTTACCATTCAATAAGCTTCTCCAATACGTGCTCGAACAGAGAAATAGAGGAAAAGATGGTCCAATATGTGACTAGCTTCCTCATGTGATACCTGGAGCCAGCCTCAATCGCTTGGATTGAAGCACATCTGCGGTTCCACAAAAGAATTGGTAAACATTACCAGTAAAAAACAAAGTTACTACACCAGGAACCAACATTGGAAATGAAAGCATTCAATATTTGAAACTTTTTTATGCCTTAGGCTGCACTTGGCCAGGGGCATAGCTACCTTTACCCCCTGTTTGGATAGTGGTTTCCCGTGGTTCATTAATGTATGGTTTTGTATGAAACCATGTTTATTTTCATTGTTCTTAAAATTATGTGGTATGGTGTTGTAAACCCGTGGTTCATCCCATGGTTATATAACCATGAAAAGTCTCAATTTTTGTAACCACGGATTTGGTTATTTTTCCGTGGTTACGTATTTCATTTCCCATTATACCCCACCCTCTACCATCCACCCCAACCCACCCCCATCCCACCACTGCCCCACCCTTCACCATCCATCCCACCCATCCTACCACCCACCCCCACCCCACCCCTACCACCCACCCCAACCCCTGCCTTACCACCCACCTCACACCACCCACGCCTCTACCACCCAATACCCCTCACCACCACTCACCCCCACAACCACTCCCCCCCACCCTACCACCCACTTACCACATCCTCATCCCACAACCATCCACTTCACACCACCCACCCCTCCACCACCCACTACCCCTCACCACCACCCAACCCCACAACCACTCACCCCCACCCTACCAGCCACTACCCCCACCCTCATCCCACAACCACCCACCTCACACCACCCACCCCTCCACCACCCCCACTCATTACCTACTTATTTTTTAAAGTTCCTATTTTATTCTTTACCTGAGTTTTATTAATATATATAAACTAATTTCTAATTAAAAGTTAAAGGTATTTTAGTAAACTTACAAGTTATTATACAAGATCTTATACGGTCAAACCAAACAATACAAATATTATTAAATCACAATAAACGATACAGTCTATCCAAACATTGTGTTCATTAATACAGTACAATATAATATAACACCATACTGTACCATACCATACTGTACATTAATGAACCACGGGAAACAACAATCCAAACAGAGGGTTAGTGAAGGGGGCTCAATTGAATTCCCTCCGCCTGAATATTACACTAAGATAAAAGGGAAAAATAACTTTTCTGATATATGTAAATTGTTGAATCCCCTCGAGCTCGACATAGTATAAAATCTTAGATGTCACATTTTTACTTTTTTTAATCTCTTGTTCAAACTCTTGGCTCCGCCACTGCATTTGGCATGGAGAAAAATGTTTCATTAGAAAACATTTTCTATGAAGAAATGTCTGTATGAGGAAAATGCTTACATTGAAACAAAAAAAATCACTTTGAAATCATTTACTTGATTATTTATTTGATCGGGTATAAAAGTAGGTGACTTATAGTAATCGTAATAGTTGACAACAACACGAAATAGAAGTTGGGATATTTTAAAGGGATAACGGTCAAAAACACACCTCAAATATCACTTTTTTTTTTTAAAGTTTTCTACCCAAACTATCCGGTGTGAGCGTTTCCTACCTAAATTATCACCAATGAGTTACTCCCTCTGTCAGATTTTGAGAGTCAAACAAGAAAATATTTGACGCTGTTTAAATATTTTCAAATGTTTATTACTGTAACTTATGGTACTTTTTATGTATTTTCTAAATATGTAAATTATTTTTCAAAAAACTCAAAGATTGTATTTCCGAAATCCGAATTGTATCACATAAATTAGGACAGAGGGAGTAGTAAAATACACCTCAACTATCGGTTGTTCACTTTTCCTACATAATAGTTGTAACATCACGTACTATGTGCAAAGTAGACTTGTAAAGGACAAAGGACAGTTAATGACTACACTTACAGAGGATAGCCCAGAGCAAGTACCGACCTGCAAATACGGTAGACCAAAAATCAAGAGTATGAATACATGCAATACACATACCCCAATATGTAGACTCATGCATATACGTATAATGTTTTAAAAAAAAAGGTAGACAAAGCTACAGTCTTGTTTATTTAAGACAACTTGGCTAGATTTCATGTCCCAAGTTTCATTTTTAACAAACAACACATAATGGAGAAAGAAAATAAATTTACCAAGCAAGGAAATCGATCAAGTGAAGTGTATATCTGAGAAAACCCATTTTGGAAAATTTTCTTCACTTTCCTTTGTTGCAATTTCATCAGCTTGAGTTCTATCAAGTTGGAAGAATAAACTTATGGTGACAAAAAAGTCTCTTAATTAGAAATGGTGACAAGTTTGACCAGCCAAGGTCAAACTTGTCTTAAAAATGTGATTAACTTAAGTTGGGACTGAATTATAATTTTTAAAACTTATAATCTTTTACAAAATACACAAAAACCCACACACATTATACAAAAATTTCTTCCAACCCACTTCCCCACACGACCCCAACTACTTCTTCATTTTATTTCAAAAGAAAAGGACGGTTCC